>NC_142609.1:22713290-23013290 GCF_041222555.1 Hakea prostrata | reverse complement strand
GGCCTCTGTGTTCACATGACGAAACGGGTTGGTTCCCTTTAAAAGGGAACCGGCCGTTTGGTCTCTCGTGATCACATGCTTAAACGGTTTGGTTCCCTTTAAAGGGAACCGCCCCGTTGGCCTCTCGTGTTCACATGACGAAAGGGGTTGGTACCCTTTAAAAGGGAACCAGCCCGTTTGGTCTCTGTGTTCACATGCTGAAAAGGGTTGGTACCCTTTAAAAGGGAACTAGCCCGTTTGGTCTCTGTGTTCACATGACGAAAGGGGTTGGTGCCGTTTAAAAGGGAATCAGCCCGTTGGTCTGTGTTAATGTGAGGGGTTGGTGCTTTAAGGGAATCGCGTTTGGTCTCTGTGTTCACATAATGAAAGGGGTCAGTTCCTTTTAAAAGGGAATCACCCCGTTTGGTCTCTGTGTTCACAGTGATGAAAGGGGTTGGTACCTTTTTAAAGGGAACCAGCCCGTTTGGTCTCTGTGTTCACATGACGAAAGGGGTTGGTGCCGTTTAAAAGGGAACCAGCCCGTTTGGTCTCTGTGTTCACATAATGAAAGGGTTTGGTTCCTTTTAAAAGGGAATCACCCTGTTTGGTCTCTATGTTCACATATGAAAGGGGTTGGTTCCTTTTTAAAAGGGAACCAGCCCGTTTGGTCTCTGTGTTCACATGACGAAAGGGGTTGGTGCCGTTTAAAAGGGAACCAGCCCGTTTGGTCTCTGTGTTCACATAATGAAAGGGGTTGGTTCCTTTTAAAAGGGAATCACCCCGTTTGGTCTCTGTGTTCACAGTGATAAAGGGGTTGCTTCCCTTTAAAAGGGAACCAGCCCGTTTGGTCTCTGTGTTCACATGACGAAAGGGGTTGGTGCCGTTTAAAAGGGAACCAGCCCGTTTGGTCTCTGTGTTCACATAATGAAAGGGGTTGGTTCATTTTAAAAGGGAATCACCTCGTTTGGTCTCTGTGTTCACAGTGATGAAATGGGTTGGTTTCTTTTAAAGGGTACCAACCCCTTTGGTCTCTGTGTTGACAGAGATGAAACGGATTGGTGCCGTTTAAAAGGGAACCAGCCCCTTTGCTATCTGTGTTCACATGATGAAATGGCACAGACTTCCCAATATTGGTGAATTGTAATAACCACACAACATACCATTAATATGTTCCATCACACTGTTATAGTCATCGAAATTATAAATTGAAGACTTATAATAATGTTTAAAGCCTGTTGTATCACTAATAAAAGGGAATCAATAATTTTAAAAAAAACCATATTTTGGTTTCAATTATTTGTTTCATCACAGTCTAACTGTCATATAGACAATAGATATGAAAGATTATATAATTGATTTTGTACAATATCATATATTATAGGTGAAATTGTTTTGACAAGTACTTACAACCCTTGAAATACAATGTGATCAGTCTTTCACATAGATACAATACATTTTGTTAAAATAAAATTTCAGTAATACCCAACAACTTTACTCTTGTCCTCTTGTCTATGTTACAGTACTGACTTTGAACGTAGGGGCGTTTATATTGTCCTCTACTATTGACATTGTCATACGGCGTTGAAGCTCTAGAATGGACGTACGTTGTCTGTGCATCGCCACACATCCGATCTACCCAAATAAAAGAATGTGGATGCCTTACATCATTTGGGCACCTATAAAATCTCCGACCTGGATTTTTTGTTGTGTTTGAAGTCAGCAGCAACATCCTCCCTTGCCCGGAGTGGGTTGCTCCATACTTGTAGATGACCCATCTTCACAATAGCATCCACCCATTCCGGATAAATGATCACACAACCGCACCACATTCACAGTCCACAAGCACATTAGTGAGTCAAATATGGAGATCTACAATTCTAACCCCTTTGTTAAGACAAAGTTTTATGATCAAGTATGTCAAAATAAAACAAAACAAATATGATCAAACAATACAAACTGCCAAAGATCATCAAAAGTCTTCAACCAATGCAAGTTGAGTTAATTGGGTCATTTCAAGCTGAAGTTGACTATAATCTTTTTCCTTCTCCACTAATTTATGTTTGATTGATGTCTTTGATCTCATTCTCCAACTTTCCAAATTTTTGCTCACTTTTTTCTCTTTCCAATCGCATCTCATTGTCTTTCCGAGTGGGTGACGACTAGTAAGTGTAACTCCTACACCGCACCACGATCCCGCCCGGACGTTCCTTCCCAATGACTACCTCAAAGCATTGTCTTGGGCCATCCGAGAAGTCAATCCAATGCTCAACCCATTCTTTCCATTAAGACCTTTGCAAACCCCATCTCAACTTATTCCCAAAACCCTAATCTCACTCGGACTTAAACCAACTGTCAAAATTATCCACAATTCTAACTAGTTACCCCCCATAAACTCCTAACAAAAACATTCAAATTTGGTTGAGTTCTAATCAGACAAACCCAAGAATTTCTACATCATTCTCTTTCTAGAAATCTAAAACCCTACCTGTAAATTGCTGTCAAATCAATTGCATATATTTCACCCTCATTAAAACATTGTGAGACCTTCCGGGGGGTCGTGGTCGCGGCTTGTTCGTGCTTGTGTATGCAAGAGGTGGGAGAGATGTCACCAGCTCGTTAGATCTCCTCTTCTTGTGGGATCCTTTCCCTTTTTCTAAATGGGTTTTGCCTTTTCTCTTTTCTTTGCGTCATTCATACACTGAATGACCTCATTACTTGCCTTGCCCCTATTAGAATTCAGTTTTCGGATGAGTGCCGGTAATGGATTGGGCGTTGTGGAAGACAGGGTTAGAATGCCTACCGGCTTGTCTCTGCTCCCTCTTTTCCTTCCTTTCGTGTATTCTTGTTCTTGATGGACAAGATGCAGCGTCCGCTATTGTTTGAAGTTCGCTCTGGCGGGGGTACTTTTGTAAAGTTATTGCCCTTGGTTTTGTTCGGGAAAGTGATCGGTTTTCATCGTTTCTCTCCGTGTGCGCGCTGCCCTTTGCTTGACATTTGTTCGCTCGAGAGTTTGTGAAGCTTGAAGATTGCTGGCTCTAATTGTCAGGCTCGATCGTGTGGTCTTCGACTCTTGAGGACAGACATCCCGAGATTGTTGAATCCAAATCTGCCCTCCGACTCCCTCCTCGGGGCCCCGTATTCCTTTGTATTTTATAGTTTGTCCGTGTTCTTTTGTTGTAAATAAAATGATAAAATTCTTAATATATTATCATTTTCTTTTATCTTCTTTCTTGATTATATTTTTGGTTTTGAGATCCACCAATGTTATTGAATTTCAATTTTATTCTCATGTGAAATGTATAGTTATTGAAACTTCATGACTTAAATCTCGTCTTTGTGAGCTTTTTGTTTAGGGATGTTGTAGAGAGTTAAGCCCCCTGTATTGAGCTTAAAAGTCCCGATTTAGGTTATGAAGGCAATTTCAAATGAATAAAATGCCCATAATCTCGCTAGGGTCCCATCTCATTGCTCATTTCCATTAGTTTTCTAGCTCTTGCTAAATCTCCACTACATTGAAGCAACTTTGAATATTTATATTCAAGTTCAAAATAGTGTGCTATTCTTTTGCGGTTATTTGGTTATCGTTTATCCGATTCATATTTTGGTTATTAATTTAACTTTTTGTAACCATATTAAATTAATTGATGCGTTGCATCGATACATGGTTTTAGAATTGGGAATTAGCCAATCCTCTTTTTAAAGCCTTTCAGAAATTATGAAGGCAACCTCAAGTGCTTGAGATGCATTCACTCTTGGATTGCGGTGTGGTATTGGGAGGAAAGATCATCGAGCTTCACTCTCATGTTATCAGCTCCCATCCTATTTATCACAGTAATTCTCCCCGGCTTGTTCTCAGGGTTCGGAATCTCAATGAGCTCCCATCCTAGATCATTTGGATCCATTTTATCGTAACCGCATTTCTGCATCAATATCACCAAATCAATTTCCTCTACCCAACTCCATCTTTATTAACATGCAAAAAGAAATCCATTTGGTATCACAGTCAAACAATATTTAGAAAATTCATGTAAACTACCATCTACAATGGATAAAAGAGAGAATTTAACTAAAAGGAACCGAGTGAATTTAAACATAGTGGATCAATTCAAGAAACACATTAAGCACTAAGTTTTGTACCCTTCGAAAATATGACCTAGATGCTTATACCCACCGCTTGTCTTACTCATGACGGTATGATGCATTCGGTAGTCTTTAGAATCATCATGTTTTGTGAGGACCGAAAGGACACCATTGGTTGCTGGTCTTAGGCTCTTAGTTATGACATTATCAAGAAAGATCGGACCGAACTACTTGAATTAGAGGGTCATTGATTCCATGGGTTTAAGTTGAGATTTGAATGGATTCTCCCGGTGAATTTGGGCTGTCGTAAGGTTTTGGTGAACTAACATTTCAGAAAAGGAAAACAAAGAAAAGGGAGGGTAGTTTTAGGGATTTTGAGGTTTTGAAGTAGAAATTTGGATTGCTTACAATCGAATCTGAACTTGAAATGAGGAATTCTCAAGGTTTATTTATTTATTCGCTTCTCTTATTTATTTTATTTTTTAAATTTTTTTACCGCATTAAATTAAGCATTCGTTCTGTGATTGGGGGGGGATTAAATTAAGTCTAAACTGGTCACCAATTGATGCTCGACGCTAACATCACCTAGATTAAGTCTTGAAGTCATATTATCAAGGCTCTTGGTGATCAAAGTAGTTGAAGGTCGTTTGTTAGGACCGTTATAATTTGTTATTGATTAATGCCAAAAGCTAGAGTATCAATCACAACAGCTAGAGTTTGGTAAACTAGAGTATCCGCTATGGGGTAAATGGCACCTAGGTTATCTAACCTTTCGATATATTGTAGCTAGGTGATTCAGCCACCTTAAAGGGGTATTTTTTTTCTTCTTGGAATCAACTAGGGTTGACATGTGTATGGGTTGGGCCTTCGTTCCCAAGGTTTACATTGTAATTGGCCAACTTATTGGGCCTATAACATGGTACACAAGCCGGGTACAAAAATAGGTTTCTTAATTAGTTTAATTTTTTTTGAAGGTCATGTCACCACTTAGAAGTCACATGACTTAAGTAGGATTAGTTAGGTCAATTTAAGTGTAGGGTTTTGAAGTGATTTTTTGTTTAGTTTTGTTAGTTTTTAATTTAGTTAGTTCCATTCCAAAGGGAGAAAACGATATTTCATTTACGCTGATTAAAGCCTATTTATATCCCATTAATAGATGAACCGATTAATTTGAATTTTCATCATGCAATTGTGTGGCTGCTGCCTTCTTCTCTCGTAAGAGGGTGTTGTCTAGTGTCTCATAGTCATGTTCGGATAGCTTTAGTGCTGGTGTTTGAAGCCCCATGCTGTTCCCCGGCAATTCACGCTCAAGAGGAGATTGGGTGGTAGGTGTTTCAAACCATAGTTCCTATTTTTGACTCCTTCACTTGATCCAAGTGACAATCCAATGTAGAAACCCTGGATTTGGATCTTACAAGTGCCTCTTGGGAAGGCCCAATTTTCAGATATTAAATTTTGTCCGTCGCTTTTGGCTGATTTTCGGAGCGAGAACCCTTTCCCGCTCTCCTAGAATTTAATCCAAACCCAGCCCCAATTCCATCGTTAAACCCGGAAATCTGAAAACTTTAAACCTCACGACGCCTAGCCATAGTTCCCAAATGGCTGCAAAACCGTGAGAGGAATTACTCTTATTAAAGAGCTAATTGAGCAAGTATGGTTTGGAAACAGGTCGAGCTTACATGACCCATGTACGGACTAATGCAAAAGAAGCTGTGAGAGAAATGCTCAAATCAATCTACACCAGAATTGCAAGTCCTTCATATAATTTTGAAGGAGCAGATTCTCATCACCATTGAAGAAGAAGATTATATGGATGATGGTTCTGTTATACACTTAAAGCTTACTATCAATACTGAGAAGGGTGAGGGTTTGTTATACACTTAAAGTTTAAAATCATTGCAGTATGTCACTAGTCAATCACACTTACCTATTGGCTCTGTCGTTTCTTAGGTGATGACAACATTATACTAGTATATAAATTCACATTCCTTCTCATACTAATGATGTCATGTAAGTAGCATTTGCTTCTGGTTTAGGGTTGGTAGACGTTTACTGTGTGTAAATGTTCTGGATATCAGTGAAGTTTCCAAACTTTTGTATGACCTTTCACATTATGGCAGATTTTCATTTGATCCTAATGCAAAGTTGGGCTTGAATGTTGCTTCATGCTTTTATACAAGGTAATCCACAAGGCATATACAATTATTGAATTCAGTGGTTCTTATAGGGCTGGTGACCTATACAATTGAAATCTCTTAAATAATCTGCTCATTTTTTATGGTCTTTCGGTCTAAAATGTTTCGAGTAGAAATTTTACATAAGACTCCTTTGGTTAAATAGACATCTTTTTGTGTGTGTGTGTGCGTCTATGAATTTTTATTGGTTCTAATTGTTCAAGTATCCAACTCAAGACATTAAGCTATGAGGTAGAGATGTCCAACTAGTGCATGAAGTCATTCAAGCTCCCGAAGTTTTCCAATCGGGGAAAAACTCCTCACTTGTTGCCCTCTTTTAAGGTGAGTACACAACTACACATGACATGTGTAGCCCCTGTTTTGGGTGATCCATGTTCAACAGTGGGTCCAATGGCGATATGGGCAACAAGGAGCTGGCCCAAGCCCTTCAATGCAACAGCCATCCTTGTTGCAATTGTATTCTTGATTTAGGCTTGCTTGGACATGATCTAGTAGAACTATGGTTGAACCTAAAGTTTTTGTTCTGATTGCAACCTTTGGTTTACTAAATAATAACAAGTGGGTATTGTCAAATGGGTGCAGAAATTAGTATTATTTTATAATTATCTGTAGTTTAACAGAGTAAAACAGAGTAAATCCATGAGGAAAGCAATAGAAGTGTTTAACAGAGCAAAATAGATTTTCATTCACACCATGTCATTGTCTCAGTTTTGTAGAATTCCTTTTGTTAGTAAAAGCAATACTACACATTTCATTTGGGTCCGCTCTCATCAAATTGCTCTCTTGTTTGTAATTTCACAAGTAAATTAGTCTTGGACTTAATGTTTATTTATTCCGGTGGATATCCAAGTAACATAACTCATTATCTTCAATAACATGACTTTTTTTTTTTTTGGTACAAATCTTCTAGTACATGATTCACGTTCATAAATTCTAAAATGGTTTCCTACCATCTTCTTGTTATGGTTTTCTATGGCACACTAATTGGGATCCAGGTAGCATCCATGTTTATGCTTTCCCCGCAAGTTGTTAATTTCAAGCTGAGATCAAATTGTCTTGCTTTCTTTCTTTTCTTTTCTTTAATTTTCTACGGAAAGAGCCAGTCAGAAAAGGACCCAAATCCAACAACTAAGAAACAAAGTGTGGGACAAGGACAAGATTCAGCTCATATTGATAATAATGCTGCACTATTAGGTTTTGATATTAACATATCAACTTTTTGAGCTCTTAAATTCCACAGCAAGCCATGCCCAGAGTTTTGTTTCTTCAATAAGGACCACTGAAATCTTTCTGTACAATGTATAGGTTGAGGTTGTGTCAATACAAATTAGAGTAAGGCATGAGGCCTCTTGGACTTTAAACATCAAGCTACCGATCCAATCTTAGACTCAGAGCAGACAATCTCAAAGGGAAAACAGCAGAGCTGAATAGCAAATGTCAAGTTATATCTTCACCTTATTGATTTTTTATTTTTTATTTTTTACTTGGTGGTGGAAAAGAAAAATTCGGGGGTGGGTGGTGATTTGGTTATTTTCAGCTCTGATGCAATCTGTGTGTGTGTGTGTGTGACATACAACCCCCCACCCCTGCCAAAAAAAAAGAAAAAAAAGAAAAAAAACAAAAGATTGTATTAGTGAAAAGAGAAATGAGCTCTTAAATTTGTTGCTACATTGGCCAGCTTCCTGATAGCTCCACTGACTGTTTATATACTTTTTTTGCAAGGTCGCATTGATAGTCATCTTGTTGGTTGTCATTTATATTGTGGTTGCAGTTGTTTGCCATGGACCTACATTGCCTTCATGGTTGAACTGAGAAAGTGTTTATTGGGTTTGAGATAACAGGTTTCATCATTGCACTGATTTTGAAGGTCAAGATGACATTGAAGATAGCATTTCTCGATGTCCTGTGTTACTTCATGTTCTGTTGTTGTTTGTTAAATTTGTGTGGTCTTTTTTCTTATGGAGATTTTAGCTGTTCTGCTTGCTGGTGGTTGGAATGGTTTATGGGAATTGGACAACACCGATGTCCTGATGTAGGTTTTTGGCGGTTGACATGTAGGGTTACAGTTGAAATTCCTGCAGTTTTGACACCTTGGTTCGTCAACCCACAGTTGGCGGGAAGGTCTGGATTTGATGTTTGTTATGAACATTTAGTTTGATATGAACATTGTATTCTCCTTGTTAACCAACTAGACTCATTGAATGTGTACAAATACTTTTGTGTAGCAAATCTTGTTTATGGTTCAAAAATTTCCATTCTTGAAGGTCAGATACTAGGTGAGATCCGGATAATCCAAGATCATAAAAACCATTTTAATGCCAGAGGATCAAATACCTTACTAGTGACATCACCTTCACCAAAACTCACCTTCATATGGTATTCTCTTGTCATTGCCAACGTCCAATGTTAGCCTCTGTGCCCAAATATGAAGACTTTTTAAACGGAATGATGAAACGGAGTCATTCCGTTTAAACAGAAACCATTCTGTTTCGTCTATGAGTCTTACGAAACGGAGTAGTTCCTTTTAAACAGAAACCATTCCGTTTTATCTATAAAGGATGACGAAACGGAGTCGTTCCGTATAAAAAGGCACGATTCCGTTCGTCTATGGGTCATATAAAACGGTGTGGTTCCTTATAAAACGGAATAATTCCGTTTCGTCTATTTTAAAACGGATTGGTTCCGTTTAAAAAGGAACCACTCCATTTGGTAAATTAGTCTTCCGAAACGGAGTGGTTCTCGTTTAAAAAGGAACCAGTCCGTTTGGCTCTGAGAGTCTTATGAAACGGAGTGGTTCCTTTTAAAAGGGACCCATTCCGTTTTGTCTATGTTAAAATGGGTTTGATACTTTTTTAATTACTTGGTAACACGAAATTTGATACTTTGTGTTCACAGTGATGAAGAAGGGTTGATTTCGTTTAAAATGGAAGTAGCCCGTTTGTTCTCTGTGTTCACATACATGATATGGGTTGGTTCCGTTTAAAAGGGAATCAGCCTGTTTGGTCTTTGTGTTCACATATATGAAATGGGTTGGTTCCTTTTAAAAGGGAACCAGCCCGTTTGGTCTCTGTGTTCACACGCTGAAAAAGGTTGGTTCCCTTTAAAAGGGAACCGCCCGTTTGGCCTCTGTGTTCACATGACGAAACGGGTTGGTTCCCTTTAAAAGGGAACCGGCCCGTTGGTCTCTGTGATCACATGCTTAAACGGTTTGGTTCCCTTTAAAAGGGAACCGGCCCGTTTGGCCTCTGTGTTCACATGACGAAACGGGTTGGTTCCAGCCCATTTGGCCTCTGTGTTCACATGCTTAAACGGGTTGGTTCCCTTTAAAAGGGAACCGGCCCGTTTGGCCTCTGTGTTCACATGACGAAACGGGTTGGTTCCCTTTAAAAGGGAACCGGCCCGTTTGGTCTCTGTGATCACATGCTTAAACGGTTTGGTTCCCTTTAAAAGGGAACCGCCCCCCCCCTCCGTGTTCACATGACGAAGCGGGTTGGTTCCCTTTTAAAGGGAACCGGCCCGCTTGGTCTCTATGATCACATGCTTAAACGGTTTGGTTCCCTTTAAAAGGAAACCGGCCCGTTTGGCCTCTGTGTTCACATGACGAAACGGGTTGGTTCCCTTTAAAAGGGAACCAGCCCATTTGGCCTCTGTGTTCACATGCTTAAACGGGTTGGTTCCCTTTAAAAGGGAACCGGCCCGTTTGGCCTCTGTGTTCACATGACGAAACGGGTTGGTTCCCTTTTAAAGGGAACCGGCCCGTTTGGTCTCTGTGATCACATGCTTAAACGGTTTGGTTCCCTTTAAAAGGGAACCGGCCCTTTTGGCCTCTGTGTTCACATGACGAAACGGGTTGGTTCCCTTTAAAAGGGAACCGGCCCGTTTGGTCTCTGTGATCACATGCTTAAACGGTTTGGTTCCCTTTAAAAGGGAACCGGCCCGTTTGGCCTCTGTGTTCACATGATGAAAGGGGTTGGTACCCTTTAAAAGGGAACCGGCCCGTTTGGTCTCTGTGTTCACATGCTGAAAAGGGTTGGTACCCTTTAAAAGGGAACTAGCCCGTTTGGTCTCTGTGTTCACATGACGAAAGGGGTTGGTGCCGTTTAAAAGGGAATCAGCCCGTTTGGTCTCTGTGTTCACATAATGAAAGGGGTCAGTTCCTTTTAAAAGGGAATCACCCCGTTTGGTCTCTGTGTTCACAGTGATGAAAGGGGTTGGTACCTTTTAAAGGGAGCGCCCGTTGGTCTCGTGTTCACATGCGAAAGGGGTTGGTGCCGTTTAAAGGGAACCAGCCCGTTTGGTCTCGTGTTCACATAATGAAAGGGTTTGGTTCCTTTTAAAGGGAATCACCCGTTTGGTCTCTTGTTCCTGTGAAGGGGTTGGTCCCTTTTAAAGGGAACCAGCCCGTTTGGTCTCTGTGTTCACATGACGAAAGGGGTTGGTGCCGTTTAAAAGGGAACCAGCCCGTTTGGTCTCTGTGTTCACATAATGAAAGGGGTTGGTTCCTTTTAAAAGGGAATCACCCCGTTTGGTCTCTGTGTTCACAGTGATAAAAGGGGTTGCTTCCCTTTAAAAGGGAACCAGCCCGTTTGGTCTCTGTGTTCACATGACGAAAGGGGTTGGTGCCGTTTAAAAGGGAACCAGCCCGTTTGGTCTCTGTGTTCACATAATGAAAGGGGTTGGTTCATTTTAAAAGGGAATCACCTCGTTTGGTCTCTGTGTTCACAGTGATGAAATGGGTTGGTTTCTTTTAAAGGGTACCAACCCCTTTGGTCTCTGTGTTGACAGAGATGAAACGGATTGGTGCCGTTTAAAAGGGAACCAGCCCCTTTGCTATCTGTGTTCACATGATGAAATGGCACAGACTTCCCAATATTGAATAATTGTAATAACCACACAACATACCATTAATATGTTCCATCACACTGTTATAGTCACTGAAATTATAAATTGAAGACTTATAATAATGTTTAAAGCCTGTTGTATCACTAATAAAAGGGAATCAATAATTTTAAAAAAAACCATATTTTGGTTTCAATTATTTGTTTCATCACAGTCTAACTGTCATATAGACAATAGATATGAAAGATTATATAATTGATTTTGTATAATATCATATATTATAGGTGAAATTGTTTTGACAAGTACTTACAACCCTTGAAATACAATGTGATCAGTCTTTCACATAGATACAGTACATTTTGTTAAAATAAAATTTCAGTAATACCCAACAACTTTACTCTTGTCCTCTTGTCTATGTTACAGTACTGACTTTGAACGTAGGGCGTTTATATTGTCCTCTACTATTGACATTGTCATACGGCGTTGAAGCTCTAGAATGGACGTACGTTGCTGCTGCACTGCCACACATCTGATCTACCCAAATAAAAGAATGTGGATGCCTTACATCATTTGGGCACCTATAAAATCTCCGACCTGAATTTTTTGTTGTGTTTGAAGTCAGCAGCAACATCCTCCCTTGCCCGGAGTGGGTTGCTCCATACTTGTAGATGACCCATCTTCACAATAGCATCCACCCATTCCGGATAAATGATCACACAACTGCACCACATTCACAGGTCCACAAGCACATTAGTGAGTCAAATATGGAGATCTACAATTCTAACCCCTTTGTTAAGACAAAGTTTTATGATCAAGTATGTCAAAATAAAACAAAACAAATATGATCAAACAATACAAACTGCCAAAGATCATCAAAAGTTTTCAACCAATGCAAGTTGAGTTAATTGGGTCATTTCAAGCTGAAGTTGACTATAATCTTTTTCCTTCTCCACTAATTTATGTTTGATTGATGTCTTTGATCTCATTCTCCAACTTTCCAAATTTTTGCTCACTTTTTTCTCTTTCCAATCGCATCTCATTGTCTTTCTGAGTGAGGTGACGACTAGTAAGTGTAACTCCTACACCTGCACCACGATCCCGCCCCGGACGTTCCTTCCCAATGACTACCTCAAAAGCATTGTCTTGGGCCATCTGAGAAGTCAATCCAATGCTCAACCCATTCTTTCCATTAAGACCTTTGCAAACCCCATCTCAACTTATTCCCAAAACCCTAATCTCACTCGGACTTAAACCAACTGTCAAAATTATCCACAATTCTAACTAGTTACCCCCCATAAACTCCTAACAAAAACATTCAAATTTGGTTGAGTTCTAATCAGACAAACCCAAGAATTTCTACATCATTCTCTTTCTAGAAATCTAAAACCCTACCTGTAAATTGCTGTCAAATCAATTGCATATATTTCACCCTCATTAAAACATTGTGAGACCTTCACCATTATCCACTACACCCTCATTTGACATAAACCTTTCACTAAACCCCAGTCCAATAAAATCCTAACCCTAATATGACCAAATACTATTTTTTGGCCTAGTCAAGCCCACACTGTTCATAGCAGATCTGGTCATTAACTTCTACTTGGTCCCCTACCAATCTAGAACTACATCAGGTAGCAAGAGTGAAAGACATGTTATTGACTATACCAAAAAGTTCATATAGAAACTGAAGCTAGTCCAATAGGATAGGGTTCTATTCATTGACTATATTTTTCATTTTGCATATGAAAAGAAAACTGAGCAATAGGATTGAACAAGACACATGTTCACACCAAAAAAATTGATTAATGAACCTGATGGGTTGGAACCATCATACCTTGGATAACTTCTTTGAGCTCAGGATTTACCTTAAAAAACACATGTTGGATCTCAATTTTCAAACAAAGAAAAAGATAATACATTGAGAACTACATAGATGGCATCAACAACTCCATGGATCCTTGTCCTCCAACAGGGCTCTACCCAAGGTCATAATAGGTACAAGATCTAGACAACAAATGAACTTTGTCACAACTTTTCATATGGTCATATTTGGCCTGCCTCTTGCTCTCGTGGTTCCTTCGATCAGCGGCTTACAGGCTGAACCTGAACATAACATATGATTGCAGTTCCAAGGTATGGCATTATAAAAATTTGTGGACATGAGAGAAAGAAAGAAAATCTTCAGTCTTCAAACATTATTCAAGAAAAGAGATGCTGTCACTGCATTGACGAGTAAACTCTCCAAGAAGAAGAAACTAATGAGACAACTAGAACTAGTATACTCCATAAAAGTAAGGGGAAATTAATGAAACAACTGGAACAATTTTAAGCAAACACAACATGGAGTAATATTTAGAAATGAACTACAAGGCAAGTTTTCCTTCACATGATCAAATCACTTGTAGGACACATGGAAGTAATATATATGCTAGAGAAGCATGAACTACTGCATGCTACTACCACTTCCTATTATGATTTTTGCATCGCACACAGTTCATAACCCCCACCCCTTAAACAGATCAAGTAGTACAAATTGATCCCATAATTAACCTGATCTCAGTAAACTATTCTCATACAATATTGTCCTCATTAGTACTCTGCTCCAGCTCCTTATTCAGATTACCAATTTTCATGGAAAAGAGTGCAAGTTGAGGATTCCACCATACCCTGTGCAATTAAAGGGCCCATGAATGATCAAACCATCATATATTCATATAAGGTATCAGTATATTAGACAACTACATGTCTACAAGCAAACATTTCTGGCAACAAATCAGGTTTTAAAGCCGAAGAATTCCACCAGCTCATTTACAACATTAACCAAGCAATCCTTCACTTTCAATAGAAAATCTTCAATATGAAGTAACACAATATAATACACTGAGAAAATGCACAAGACATCTCATGGGAAAGCCCAATTGTCATGCATCGTAAGTTTCATTCTGACTTACAGCATTAGGAATGTGTCTTATCTAATTCACACTATGTTAACAAAAATCTTCAGTATCTCATAAATTTCGAGTGCCGCCACCTCCGCCATCCTACACTTTATCACTAGGATAAGGCTTTACGAATGCATTCAGCATCAACATATTTTGGGTGGCCACCTTCAAAGAACATTGTGCTGACCAACCAAAAGCATTTATAGAATAACATGATTCCAAGAGCAGGGGAATAAAGAACAAAAAGGTACATTGAATCAGAAACTTGAAAAGAAAAAGGAGAGAGCCCTGACCTATCATACCTTGTGAAATTGCTGGAACTATAACCCTTTAAGGTCACCTTAGCTGTATCCCTTTCATCAGCAGTCTTCTTCTCAAATGGATATCCCTCTCTCTCTCTCTCTCTCTCTTTTCTTTTTCTGACAGCTGTTGGTTTTGTGTTAATTCGATATGGAACGGATCTCGGTTCATGGATATTAGGTTCGGTCCAACTCGGGTTCAACTCCAGTTCTTTTTACTTCAGTGGAGGAATTCCACATGCTTATTTGACTGACCAACATTCAACCTTGTCACCTGGTGCAATCCCAACGATTGAAGCACAAGTAGCACCAAGTTTCAGGCAAGACAGGATCCAAATCCATCATTCCACAAGGAAAAGAGAAAACATTGAGAGGGACACTTGAAGATTGTAACTACAGGAAAGATTGATATATAGAAATCTTTGATATAAACACAAGTATGATTGTATGAAGTCAATTTATTTTTGAAACTTACATGTCCTTTCTGTTACCTTAATGGACCATAACATCTTATTCACCAGTATGAACTCATCATTTATTTCTATAACCTGGTGAATGAGCGAGGACCACAACAAAGTCTGTTTTAATAGAGAATCAACGAGGAATAGAACCCCATCCACCACCACCTGGAGTTAAAATTTTAAGAAGCTCCCCTGCCTGTACCTCAATTGTGTTCTTACCTCCAAGGTAAACTTGTCGTTTATCTTTTGTAATCAGGTAGTTAATCCCTTTAGCCCCATTTTTACCAGCATTCATACCTCTTGGTGTATGAACACGCCTCTCCAAAAGCACACTTACCGTCACAGGACGGCGGAACTCAATCTCCCTCACAAGTCCATTTCCACCTCTATGAAGACCAGCACCTCCACTGTTCTCTCTTATCCCAAATTTATGCAAGAAAACAGGGTATCTCTGCTCAAGGATCTCCGGATCAGTCATACGGGTATTGGTCATATGACACTGGACACCACTGGTTCCATCCCAAGTAGGCCCTGCACCACTCCCACCTCCAATTGTTTCATAATAACCAAAACTATTATCCCCAAAAGTGAGATTATTAGTACAACCCTGAGAGCAAGCACAGGCCTGAAAGGCAGCGAGTACTACATCAGTAACTCTTTCACATGTTAGAACATTACCTCCTACTACAGAAGCTTTATCACTGGGAGAAAGGAAAGAACCTCTTGGAATGTATATTTTAACTGGAGCCAGACAACCTTGATTCAGAGGAATATCAACGTTGACCAGACAACGTACACAATAAATGACGACTGCAGCTGTAATCGCTTCCAGTGCATTCCAATTCCCATACACTTCTGGGCTAGTCCCCATGAAATCAAACAAACCCTCACCCTTCTCAGTATTGATAGTAAGCTTTAAGTGTATAACAGAACCATCATCCATATAATCTTCTTCTTCAATGGTGACAGAATCTGCTCCTTCAAAATTATATGAAGGACTTGCAATTCTGGTGTAGATTGATTTGAGCATTTCTCTCACAGCTTCTTCTGCATTAGTCTGTACATGGGTCATGTAAGCCTGAACTGTTTCCAAACCATACTGCTCAATTAGCTCTTTAATAAGAGTAATTCCTCTCTGTTTGCAGCCATTTGGGAACTATGGCTAGGCGTCGTGAGGTTTAAAGTTTTCAGATTTCCAGGTTTAACGATGGAATTGGGGCTGGGTTTGGATTAAATTCTAGGAGAGCGGGAAAGGGTTCTGCTCACTGAAAATTAGCCAAAACTACAGACAAAATTTAATATCTGAAAATTGGGCCTTCCTAAGAGGCACTTGTAAGATCCAAATCCAGGGTTTCTACATTGTGACTGTCACTTGGATCAAGTGAAGGAGTCAAAAATAGAAACTATGGTTTGAAACACCTACCACCCAATCTCCTCTTGGACTGTGAATTGCCAGGGAACAAAGACTGGGCTTCAAACACCAGCACTAAAGCTATCTGAACATGACTATGAGATACTAGACAACACCCTCTTACAGAGAAGAAGGCAGCAGCCACACAATTGCATGATGAAAATTCAAATTAATCAGTTCATCTATTAATGGGATATAAATAGGCTTTAATCAGCCTAAATGAAATATCGTTTCTCACTGGAATGGAACTAACTAAATTAAAAACTAACAAAACTAAACAAAAAATCACTTCAAAACCCTACACTTAAATTGACCTAACTAATCCTACTTAAGTCATGTGACTTCTAAGTGGTGACATGACCTTCAAAAAAAATTAAACTAATTAAGAAACCTATTTTTGTACCCGGCTTGTGTACCATGTTATAGGCCCAATAAGTTGGCCAATTACAATGTAAACCTTGGAACGAAGGCCCAACCCATACACATGTCAACCCTAGTTGATTCCAAGAAGAAAAAAAATACCCCTTTAAGGTGGCTGAATCACCTAGCTACAATATATCGAAAGGTTAGATAACCTAGGTGCCATTTACCCCATAGCAGATACTCTAGTTTACCAAACTCTAGCTGTTGTGATTGATACTCTAGCTTTTGGCATTAATCAATAACAAATTATAACAGTCCTAACAAACGACCTTCAACTACTTTGATCACCAAGAGCCTTGATAATATGACTTCAAGACTTAATCTAGGTGATGTTAGCTGTTAGGCATCAATTGGTGACCAGTTTAGACTTAATTTAATCCCCCCCCCCAATCACAGCAACAAATGCTTAATTTAATGCAGTAAAAAAAATTTTAAAAATAAAATAAATAAGAGAAGCAGAATAAATAAATAAACCTTGAGAATTCCTCATTTCAAGTTTAGATTCGATTGTAAGCAATCCAAATTTCTACTTCAAAACCTCCAAATCCCTAAAACTACCCTCCCTTTTACTGTTTTCCTTTTCTGAAATGTTAGTTCACCAAAACCTTACAAGCAGCCCAAATTCACCAGTAGAATCCATTCAAATCTCAACTTAAACCCATGGAATCAATGACCCTCTAATTCAAGTAGTTCAGTCCGATCTTTCTTGATAATGTCATAACTAAGAGCCTAAGACCAGCAACCAATGGTGTCCTTTCAGTCCTCACAAAACATGATGATTCTAAAGACTACCGAATGCATCATACCCGTCATGAGTAAGACAAGCAGTGGGTATAAGCATCTAGGTCATATTTTCTGAAGGGTACAAAACTTAGTGCTTAATGTGTTTCTTGAATTGATCCACTATGTTTAAATTCACTCGGTTCCTTTTAGTTAAATTCTCCCTTTTATCCATTGTAGATGGTAGTTTACATGAATTTTCTAAATATTGTTTGAACTGTGATACCAAATGGATTTCTTTTTGCATGTTAATAAAGATGGAGTTGGGTAGAGGAAATTGATTTGGTGATATTGATGCAGAAATGCAGGTTACGATAAAATGGATCCAAATGATCTAGGATGGGAGCTCATTGAGATTCTGAACCCACAGAACAAGCCAGGGAGAATTACTGTGATAAATAGGATGGGAGCTGATAACATGAGAGTAAAGCTTTGATGATCTTTCCTCCCAATACCACACCGCAATCCAAGACTGAATGCATCTCAAGCACTTGAGGTTGCCTTCATAATTTCTGAAAGGCTTTAAAAAGAGGATTGGCTAATTCCCAGATCTAAAACCATGTATCTGATGCAACGCATCAATTAATTTAATACAGTTACAAAAAGTTAAATTAATAACCATAATATGAATCAGATAAACGATAACCAAATAACTGAAAAGAATAGCACACTATTTTGAACTTGAATATAAATATTCAAAGTTGCTTCAATGTAGTGGAATTTAGCAAGAGCTAGAAAACTAATGGAAATGAGCAATGAGATGGGACCTAGCAGAGATTATGGGCATTTTTATTCATTTAGAAATTGCCTTCATAACCTAAATCAGGACTTTTAAGCTCAATACATCAGTGCAGCTTAACTCTTTACAACATCCCTGAACAAAAAAGCTCACAAAGACGAGATTTAAGTCATGAAGTTTCAATAACTATACATTTCACATGAGAATTAAAAATTGAAATTCAATAACATTTTTGGTCGGATCTCCAAAACCAAAAAATATAATCAAGAAGAAGATACATAATGAAATATTGTATAATTATATTAAGAATTTTATCATTTTATTTACAATAAAAGAACACACAGACAAACTATAAAATTATAAATAGAATTACCGGACGCATGAGGAGGGAGTCTCGGGAGGGCCGATTTTGGATTTAACAATCTCGGGTGTATATCTTGCTCAAGAGTGAAGACCACCTGAATCGCTTTGCAAAGAGCCAACAATCTTTTCAAAGCTTCACAAATCTCCGAGTCGTAACAAATGTCAAGCAAAGGAGCCGCCCCCACACCGAGAGAAAACCAATGAAAACCGATCACATTTTCCCTGAACAAAACCAAGGGCAATAAACTTTACAAAAAGTACCTCAACGGAACAAGCGAACTTCAAAGCAAATATTAGCTCAGATCTGCTGCATTCTTGTCCATCAAGAACAAGAATACATGAAAAGAGGAAGGGAAAAAGAGGGAACAGATAAGCCGGTATCAGCATTCTAGCCTCTGTTTTTCCCGCAAACGTTCCCAATCCATTACCAGCATCATCCATGAAAACTTGAATTCTAATATGGGGCAAGGCAAGTAATTGAGGTCATTACAGGTATGAATGACGAAAGAAAAGAAGAAAAAGGCAAAACCTGTTTTAGAGAAAAAGGGAAAGTGATTTTCCCACAATGAAGAGGAGATCTAACGATGCTTTTGGTGACATCTCTCCACTTCTTGCATACACAAGCACAGGAACAATGCTTTTTCTGACAGCCACCGATCCTCGCTCGCCTCGACTCGCTGGATGATATCTCCAAGAAGCTCAGGAAGCATTTTGGATCAGCAATCCCCATCTGGAACCACTTCGGTTCCTTCCTTAGCTTCACAATCGCCATCTTCGAGCTGTTGCGATTGTTCACCCGATTTGATCCCTTCAGCTTTTAGGGTTTTGAGATCCTCGGAGGAACTCCTGAGACCCTTCCGATGACGAAAAACCCTCCTTAGAGACATTAATTTGCCTACCTTCTTCTCGTCTTCAGAGATGATCCATGGTTAGATCGAAGGAGAAAGAGAAGGAATTCTAGAGAAGACACGGCCGCAGAGAGGCTGCGGCAAGACAAGACCGAGTAACGATGGCATCGAGCTCGAAACTAAAGATCTGATAATTCTCGCACCCAGAACAGTCAAGGGAAGGGGTTTGGGTGGAGGCCCCTAATGTTTCTCCGTCATAAACTCAAGCTTGAGAAGCAGGAACCCTAAAATCAAAGAACTGTTCTAACCGTTTCTTGCACCAACAGCTTCTTCAACCTCTTGGCTCCTCCTCCTCCTCCTTCTCCAGATGCATCAGAGTCGAAATAACGAAATGAGGGTTGGGCGGTTCCAGATTGGATTTTGTGTTTTTCAAAATATTTTGAAAATCTAAACTCAAACCACTGGTTTTTGAATTCGTATATACGTGTATTATGTATGTTGTGTTTTTAAAAAGTATTAACTAATTGGTATGTAATATTAATACTTTACTTATACATTCATTCGAACCACCCAACTCGGACCGCTGGGTCGTTCGTTGAACCGAACCGTTAGCAAAAAACAAAGAAAAAAATGTGGGTTTTGAATATTTTAATGGAAGGATGAATCCAGCCGTCCGATCTAATCGGACGGCTGGCTCCACCGTGGAGCGCATTAATGACGCTCCACTGAAGCAAAATTGGCTCCTCAGAGGTTGATGCAGAAAATTCAAAATGTAGCAGATACAAAATATATGAGGGTATCATGGTTAGTCATTTGATGGCTTCTTACTAAATCTATTCTTGTCACCTATTCATTTGGCTCCATTTGTTTCATTTGTAAAATGATTGTTGAGATATATTTTACAGTAAAATAAAAAATTCTTCTGTTTGTTTTATGAATTGGAAAGTCGCTGTAAAATTTACAATAAAGGATATCAATGAAAAATTTCCCTTAAATTTGTCCCTAAATTATTATTATTGAAATTTTGAAAAGCTCAAGTTCATGACTTCAGGTTCAACCTCTCAAAACTTTACAAAATCCGAGAGTCCACTACAGCTAAAAGGTACCAAGCTCACAGGCTTTGAAAACCCAAAATGGTAGAAAGCATGAAAGTGTTTGGGAGTCTTCTGTGTCTCCTCATCATTCTCTTATATCCAGTCTCTTAAATTCAGTACTTTAAGATGGAGCAGGTATGCTGTCAAATCATTACCTCCATTTTCATCTACCTTCTCTATATCTAATAACTGGTTTTGTCAACCAATGTTTCCAGACCTATGATCTTTTGCTGAAAAAGTCAAGTTTACAAAGCTTGGTATGGGAGGTTGGCAAACATATTCATGAGAGTTACAGAATAGGGCCCTTTTTTGAACTCATCTTGTTTGAAGCTTCTCCGAGCTAAGATGATAGCTTCACTCAGTTTCACGACATCTGAGGTTAGTTTTTGCTATTGCTTTTTTTTTTGTCCAAGGGTTCTCTTCAGATTATGTCATATGATCGCATTCTATTAATATATCTTCTCATTGATGAACGTTGTTCTTGCGTCTGTTGCACACCTGAATTTTTATCTTCAATTATCGAATTTCTTATCTGATTTAATATGTCCCATTCCCATACAAGAAGAGTGAACATTGGTGGAAATTTGTTACTGTTTAGTATTCTTTGTTCTTCGGGGGTTAACAATAAATCATCTCATATTTACTCGATGGAATGACTTTCTTTTACTTGCTAACTATAGAAGAATTTTCTAACAATAAAGCTACTGACCTATTGTTGGTGCGAATCTAAAATCTGGATCTTCACTGGACTGAATCAAGCTCAGATTTCCTGCGAAACAATGAACTGATCAGAAACAGAGCCAATCGTCTTGATCGGCGTCGCGTCTCCGACGATTTTGTCAGTAGTTGACCAGAAGTAGGGTTTTCAAAGCTCTCAGAGAGCTTTAATGGAAAACAAGCGAGAAAAGTGTGAATATTTGAATGACCTACCTCTCATGAGCATCTTGGTCCTATTTATAGACTTTAATACGTTGTCTCTTATCACTGATGACTGTTGGATGGAAAGTATAGATCGGATGGCTATGATTAAGCCTTTGTTTAACCTTTGGGCGGACCCGTAAATTCATTCATCTCATCAGCTGAATCCAGTTGAACCTGGTTAGACTAGTATAAACCGGAAGTGGATATTTTAGTCACAACACGAGCCCCCAAGCCTGTTGATCAGGTCAAACTTGAATGAGACTCTGGTCAGGAGGTTTGAATCTTTATGAAAGATGACTTTGAATTATTCCGTATCTTGTATTGGCTGTGAGAATTCTTCAGTACTTGAGCTCATCTCCAGTTATGAGGGATTATTTGAACGCTGAGTTCATCCTTCAGTTGAGAAAATTGCTTTTTCATCCAATCTTGATCTTCTCTTGCATTTGGAAAATGTTCAGCCCCCAAATCATTTTAGAAAGGAAAAAATGGGCGACGGAAGAGAATCTTGAGGATGAAAGGAACATAGAGGGGGCAACAATCTCTAATATGTTGCACATCTGACCACATACTATACTTCTGACCACTTGTTGTATTACTGATCACTTGCTGTATCTTTGATCAGTTGCTGATGAAGTATTCTTAGGAAAGAGTGGTTGATGAAGCTTTTTGAGAAAACAACTAACGAAAGCCTTAATAACTGATCAAATGACTTCAAAGAAAACGGCTGATGAGAGCCTCAATAGTTGATCAGGAGTCTTTTGAGAAAACGGATGATGAGAGCCTTAATAGCTTATCAGAAACTTTCTGTCCTTAGACTATAGTTGAAGAGAGTCTTAGCAACTTTGATTAGAATCTTCAATATAATCTGTCTTATGAGAAATCTTCTTGATCGGCTTTGGAAAATGTGATCAAACCTCGGAAGGCTGGCTACTTGATCCTGACTTATGGAAAGTCGGGAGCACCCTCGGAAAAAATGATCCTTGACCATCTAGTATGATCAGGCCTCGGAAGGCTGGCTACTTGAGCTTGACTTCGGAAAGTCGGGACCACCCTCGGAAGGAATGATCCGTGGTCAGCTTCGGAAAGCATGACAAGGCCTCGTCAAGCTGGCTTACAAGAGCCTGACTTCGGAAAGTCGGGATCACCCTAGGAAGGAATGATCCTGGATCAGCTTCAAAAAGCATGATCAAAAGGCTAGTTTGATGAAGAAGACCTTTTGCATGATTGAAGAAGAATCTTTAAGTGATAACAAATTGATAGAAATAAGTCTTCAAGAATAATAGGAACCTCTCTGCTCTTGCTATTAATAATATAAATCTTCAAGAATAAAATGAACCTCTGCTCTTGCTATTAATAATATAAATCTTCACGAATAAAAGGAACCTCTACTATTGCTATTAATAATATAAATCTTCAATAATAAAATAAATCTTCAAGAATAAAAGGAACCTCTGCTCTTGCTATTGATAATATCTTTTGAGATGGATTATATTTCATGGTCGCCTTAAACAGCTTCTATGCAAATCTTTGGTGGCCCTCTGCTATATAGAGAATTGCTGGTCAGAAGCCTTCATAGCCAAGATAAACCTTTTATGTGGCTGAGAGAAGCTTTTAGAGAATGGCTGACGAAAACCTTCATTGCTGATGAAGAACCAATTTGGTTGACGAGAAAAAAGGTGTGCGGAAGAAGAGAATCCTGGGGGTGAAAGGAATACAGAGGGGGTAGCTGAGTCAGTCCAGCCCTCTAGACATAATGTCTCACCTTTGCCTTCCCCAGTTCATTTGAATTCATTCTAAGCATTCAAGTTCTTCAATGCTTTAAAGAAAGTTGCACAATAATCAATGCTTTAATGTTCAACCTTTTTATTGCAATAGATTCCTTGCTCCATGATCTCTTTCTATACTCGAATTCTTCAAGAATCTTTGAAATGCTTCTTTGAGGAGTTGATACTTGAATAGAAGAGCTTTCGGAAAGTAAGAATATTGGGGATGTAGCATCGATTGTTGCTGCTGCTGTCACATCCACCCAGCCGGTACCCTATCTGGCATACCCGAGTGTGTGATCCACAGTCCACGAGATCCAGTAGTTAGAGAAATCAACCTCCCACATTCACAACAATATAATCAAGAACAAGACTAAATAAATGTTAACAATATTATTCAAATGAATCAAGGTAAAGTAACGAGATATTCATCAGAGTGCGGAAAAGATACCAATAGATATATAAATCAAAAGTAGAGTGAGGCGGAATCTCACTCCACGAGTACAGCGGAATGTAGTTCAATAATCAAATGGGATTACAACCATTTCTAAAGACAAGAAAGACGATATAATCTAACTAAACTAGAGTCTTTTCTACTTTATAAAGGATGTCCTCATAGACATAGACTTCATCGATGATGCTCAGACGCTCCCACTCCACGGTAGGGCTAATCTTGGTAACAAGAGAGACCACTCGAGGGATCCTCAAAGTAATCTTCGTAGTCGCCAGCACTTTGCGTATGGTATGCTTCTTCATCTTGCGCTTCCTCATATTGCGCTTCATAGCCATCAAAACCTGTAGAATAGTCTAACAAAAGGTATTGTACAAAAAGGAGTGAGTTTCAAAGAAACTCAGCAAGACAAGTTATTCCATAATAGCATAAATTACATAGTATCACAAACAAAGCATAAGATGATATGATATGAGGCAACAATGTACGTATGAGTCTAACTCTATGTATGCTGGTCTCTATAGGCAGACATGCTTTAAGTCATAGCACCATACTTCTTTGGGTAGGTCAATCACTCCCCCTCAGCCATCTTGGCATCTTGGGTCTGCCGGTGGTAGTTGGGTCTTGCATCCTTCCTGGACATTCCTTGGTTAGAGGTTAAGTCACCTCTCTCTCACATCACCGTTTGGTCTAAGTAGTGGCGCATGTCAGGGTAAAGCCTAGCCCAATGCAAGTCTTCTACTTGGTCATATCAACTCAGATCCAGATACGTCCATTCCTCGCCCCCAGCGATCCTTTCCGGTATCCTTCACACTAGAGTCAGCATAGTCCCAGACTATGGACTCATCAACCCTATAGGTCATCCACATATAGTAAACAGGAAGCTCTCATGTCCTCTCACGGGTTGGTTACCGGTCTTAAGCGCCCATGAGCCCAAGTCTATCCATATGCAACTCTACCCATAAATGGCCCCCACAATGTGATTTATGTCCCCTCACGGGTTGGTTACCGGTCTTGAGCGCCCATAAATCCCCATTGCTACCACGGGTCGTTCGATCTCAATACCATTCCGATTCGGGTCTGATATGATAGGGGTATAACCTAGCCAAACACTGCTAGACAAGTCCTAGGTATGACAACCAATAATCCGGGAAAGCGTCAAAGGGCAACATTGGAAATATCCCATACTACTCCCAATGAGGTCCAAGGACAGAAATGTCAAAAATACATTCCCCAATCCAAATCATACCTAAGCAATCACAATCATAATTCAGTCATATCATTCACGACAAATATCACATCATATGAAAGAGTATAATAAGACAAGATTAAATAAATAAGGAAACATACATGAGTAAGTATCCATACATAATCAAGTACATAAAATAAATAAGGAAATAAGATCCTAATGTACTTGCAGCATTCATATCATAATAGAAACTAACATAACAGTAGCAAATCTAAGTAGTTCCCAAATTAGAAACTAAATCTATGCAAATCTATGTTAGTATGGTAACAACTTTCCTTACCTTAAATAGATCCGAGAATATTCCAGACAGACAAGAGGATGAATCCAAAGTTAGCAAATAATCCCTAGAATAGCATCACATAATCATTAGGAAGTTGTCCTAAAAGAATAACAATGATTTGAATCAAATCGGACGAAGAAAACAGATTCTGCTGTTGCGGGTTGATTGGCTGGGTAGCATTGGCCAGTCGACCCAGGTAGTCTGCCCAAGAGCAAATCCAAAAGTAAAAATAGAATCTTGATCCGAAACCTACGCTACACAAACCGGAATGCGACGAAACTTGGAGGGATTGTCTAACACAGTAGTCTAAGCCTAGAAAGCATAATTTAGACATCAAACCACCATTAAAACATTACTTCCTAATTTAGAACCATAGTTTCTATTTTGGTAAAAATCATAGTTTTCATTGGAAACATTCTATGAATGAAAGAGATGAATTAGAGATGATTAGATCTCATTCTAGTACAAGAACACAGTAGATCAGAGGTATGAATAATCATAAAGAAGCATCTATAATGCTAGAATGAATCAAAATAGGAAATATTATCATAGTTTAAGAAGAAATCATAAGAATCAAGTTAAGAATGAATGAGATGATCATAGTACAAGAGAATGAAAAGAGATTGTAAAGATATGACTACAAGGTTGCAACATCTTCATCATAATCTCAGTTCAGAGATGAGAGTGATCATGGAAAAAATAAATCATTAAAATAAAAGATAGATTACTAACCTTTAATTGAAGAACAAGAGAGAGAGTTTGGAAGATTGCAAGATTAGGTCTTCTTCTTCACTCTTGGAGGCTTGGAGATGGTTTCCCTTCGTTCTCTAAGTGTTATGGAGGCTAGGGATACTAAAATCACGAAGTGTTAGGGTATATATAGTAAGATTCTCAAAACAAAAGATTCTGTTCGAGTTCAGCAACTCTGGGTCGATTGGCTGGGTAGCATTGGGCAGTCGACCCAAGCATTCGACCCAGGCTGACAGCAAAGCCAAAACTAGGGATTTGAGGGTCTTCCACTACTCGGAATCAAACGAAACTTTAAACACATATTCTATAACATACCTAGCATGGAAAAATGACTTTAAATCATATCCCACCAAGCTCTAAGGTCATCAACTAATCTTCTCTTCATCAAGGTGCAGTCTCTTCTCTATATCCAACACTGTCTTCAAGTATGGGGCATCATCTTCAATCTCCATAGGTTCGGAGTCGAACACTATATCATCTACCAATATGGCCCATAGTTGACTTTCACTTCTACTTCAGGTCTTCGGACCTACAATCAAAGAGTATCCGGGTTAAGGTTAGGGCCGGGTTTCACATTCCCCCCTCCTTAAAAGAAATTTCGTCCTCGAAATTGAAAGTATACCTGAACTTCCAAAAAGATGAGGAAACTTCTCCTTCATATCTTCTTCCTTTTCCCAAGACGCTTCTTCAGGGGTATGGTTCTTCCATTGAATCTTCACCAAAGGGATAGTTTGATTCCTTAACTGCTTGTCCTTTCTATCCAAGATTTTAACCGATTCTTCCTTATAAGATAAATTAGCACAAAGTCCTTCAGGTTCTTGCTGTAGTATGTGATCTGGGTTCTCAACATACTTTCGAAGCATTGAAACATGAAATACATTATGAGTCTCAGCGAGTGACGGAGGCAAAGCCAAACGATAAGCAACTGATCCAATTCTTTCAAGAATCTCATTAGGTCCAATATAATGAGGACTAAGCTTTCCTTTAACATTAAACCTCATTACACCCTTCATAGGCGATACCTTTAGAAAAACGTTCTCACCAACTTGAAATTCCAAATCTGACCTTCTTCTATCAGCATAAGATTTTTGTCTTGACTGAGCAGTCTTAATCCTTTCTCTTATATATCTACCATCGCACTGGTAGCTTCAATCATTTCTGGTCCTAACACTTTCCTTTCTCCAATTTCGGTCCAATACAGAGGTGTTCTACAAGTGTTTCCATATAAAGCCTTAAAAGGAGCCATGCCTATTGTAGACTGATAACTATTATTATAGGCAAACTCAACCAAAGCTAAATGTTTATCCCAATTACCACTCATGTCAACAACACATGATCTAAGCATATCTTCCAAAATCTGAATTGTCCGCTCAGACTGAGGGTGGTGAGCAGTACTCAAATTCAACTGGGTTCCCAAAGCTTTCTGCAAACTATTCCAAAATCTTTAAGTAAATCTAGGGTCACGATCTGACACAATACTCACAGGCACTCCATGTAGACGAACAACATTGTCCACATAAAGCCTAGCTAACTTATCCATAGTGTGAGTGATCTTCATAGAAATAAAATGGGCTGATTTGGTCAATCTATCAACAATTACCCACACAGTGTCATTACCTTTACTCGTTCGAGGCAAACTAGTCACGAAGTCCATAGTAATGTTCTCCCATTTCCAACTAGGCAAGGGCTACAATAATCCAGACGGAGGTTGTCGAACAGCTTTAACACGTTGACAAGTCTCACACTTAGCTACAAAATCCTCCACATCGACTTCAATCCAATCCACAAAAAATGTTCTTTCAAATCCTTATACATTTTTGTACCTCCTGGATGTACGGTAAAAATTGACTGGTGTGCTTCCTTCAAAATTTCCTTTTTAATTTCTTCAACTGCAGGCACACAAAGTCTTCCTCTAAACAATAACGCACCATCCATAGATGTACTAAAATCAGGGTCCAAATCAAAATTTAAAGAAATCTTCTCTTTCTTCTCTTTCAATTCCGGATCCGAATCTTGCAAGGCAACAATTCGATCCCTAAGGGTGGATCTTGTTGTCATGGCTGAAAGCACAACATCTAAACTTTGCGAAACAACTTCCAATTCAAAATCTGAAATTGACTTCAACAACGACTTGCTC
Organism: Hakea prostrata; assembly: GCF_041222555.1. Classification (NCBI taxonomy): domain Eukaryota; kingdom Viridiplantae; phylum Streptophyta; class Magnoliopsida; order Proteales; family Proteaceae; genus Hakea; species Hakea prostrata. The sequence continues at coordinate 22,985,286 of NC_142609.1, read as the reverse complement.
AAAGCATTCAAATCTAAATCCTTCTTGTTACTTTTCCTACTAAGAGCGTCCGCAACGACATTTGCTTTACCAGGATGATACTGGATATCACAATCATAATCAGAGACTAATTCCAACCATCTTTTTTGTCTCATATTTAACTCCTTTTGGGTAAAGAAATACTTTAAGCTCTTATGATCTGTGAAAATCGCAATCTTCTCACCATACAAGTAATGTCTCCAAATCTTTAGGGCAAAAACAACGGCTGCAAGTTCCAAATCATGAGTGGGATAATTCCGCTCATATACCTTCAATTGCCTTGAAGCATAAGCTATCACCTTCCCATGTTGCATTAAAACACAACTCAAACCAATCTTAGACGCATCAGTATAGACTGTCAGACCACCGGAATTATCGGGTATTGTCAAAACCGGGGCACTTGTCAATCTATCCTTCAATTCTTGAAAATTCTTCTCACATGCGTTAGACCAAACAAATTTCTCTTCCTTCCTAGTTAGCTTAGTCATAGGAGCAGCCAACTTAGAAAAGTTCTCAATAAATCTCCTATAATAACTAGCCAAACCTAAGAAGCTTCTTATTTCAGACACCGTCTTCGGTCTTTCCCACTCGGCAACTGTCTTAACCTTGTCGGGATCGACACGAATACCTTCGGCTGAAACAACATGACCAAGAAATACCACTCTTGGAAGCCAGAAATCACACTTACTAAACTTGGCATACAACTTCTTCTCTCTTAGTCTTTGCAAAGTAATACCAAGATGCTTCCGATGCTCTTCTTCGCTCTTTGAGTAAATCAAAATGTCATCGATAAAGACAATAACGAACTTATCTAACACATCATGAAATACTCGATTCATCAAGTCCATAAACACAGCAGAAGCATTAGTCAAACCGAAAGGCATAACTCTAAACTCAAAATGACTATATCTTGTCCTATATCTTGTCCTAAAAGCTGTCTTACAAATGTCACAAGCTTTCACCTTCAACTGATGATATCCGGATCTCAAATCAATCTTCGAGAACACTACTGCACCTCTTAACTGGTCGAAAAGATCATCAATCCGAGGCAGCGGATACCTATTCTTAATGGTCAATTTGTTCAACTCATGGTAATCAATGCACATACGCATACTACCATCCTTCTTCTTAACAAACAAAACTGGGGCTCCCCAAGGCGATACACTAGACTGTATATAACCTTTATCTGAGAGTTCATTCAGTTGGTCTTGTAGTTCTTTCAACTCGGTAGGCGCCATTCTATATGGAGCTTTAGATACCATAGCGGCTCCTTGAATTAATTCAATCGAAAATTCCAACTCTCTATCCGGAGGTAATCTTGATAAATCATCCGGAAAGACATCCTTGAAATCACAAACAACTTCAACTTCTTCAAGCTTCTTTTTCACTTCCTTGAATTCACTTTCAGCTGCAGCACTTTCCACTAATGCACAGACTTGCATCAAAGCAGACAAAGTCTTCTTAATAATTCTTCCTTTATCACCTTGAAATTCAAGGGCTGAATTTCTACTAATCTAAAATTGAATTTTCCTCGAAGAACAAACAATTACAGCCTTATGGGCTGTCAACCAATCAATTCCAAGAATCACATCAAAATCTTTCATGTCAAGAATCACTAAATCGGCTTTCAATTTCTTCTCACAAATCATAACGGGACAATCTTCTATCACTTTATCTAGTTTCACATGTGATCTAGTAGGAGTACTATTCATTAAACAACTAGACAAATTCTTAGGTATGAAGTCAGTCTTCCTAATGAATGCAGATGAAATGAACGAATGAGATGCACCCGTATCAAACAATACAAATGCAGGAATAGAAGCGATTAACAAAGTACCTGTCACAACTTCATGACTTGCATTTTGTTCAGTACCAGATATACTAAACACTTTTCCAGGCACAGGGGCAGATACACTCTTTGCTACAGGAACATAGGGCTCATTAGGCTTCTTGGGACAAGTACGAGCAAAATGACCGGGCTGCTTACAAACAAAACAAACCGGCTGTCCAACTGAAGGTACTACTACTGGAGGCTTCCGACCCATAGGTCGAGGATTCACACTCACCGACTTAGCACTTGGAATATTCGCAATTGGTCCTGTTCCCCCCGAATTGACGCTGCTGTCCAGCTGGTGAAAAACTAGAATTTTGGCTCACACTTCTAGGCTGAAAACTAGGAGTAGGATACGGAGTAGGCCTAACGAATCTTCTTTCCGAATGGTCAACCAAACCATTATTCCATGGCTGCCACGTCCTTTGCACACGTGCACTTTCTTTTTCAGTTTCTTCAATCTTCTTCGAAACTTGAACTACCTGAGCGTAGCTCTCAATCGGAATCACAGTCAAATAAGCCTTGATTGCAGGACGCAATCCCTTGAAAAACTTATTTGCCTTGGCACGATCAGGTCTTACAGATTCAGGGGCAAAGTAAAATAATTCCTCAAACTTCTGTTGATATTCCAAAACAGACAAAAGTCCTTGAGTAAGGGCCATGAACTCAGCTTCCTTTGCATCAGTCACTGCTTCAGAGAAATAGTTCTTACAAAATGCATCCTTGAAAACTTCCTAGGTTATTCCACCAACATGCAAGGTTTCCAAAATAGGACGAGTGGAGGTCCACCAAGCATCTGCTTCTTGCTGAAGCTTCTGTTCGGCAAACAAGATCTTCTATGCTTCAGAACACTGCAAGTGACGGAATGCTTTCTCTAATTCCCTCAGCCACTTATTAGGAAACAAAGTGTCCTTAGTAACACCAGTGAAAGAAGGCACTTGCATCTTCAGAAAACTTTCCATCAGACGAGTATGAGGAGTTCCAGCTAACCTTTCCGCATTAGGAACTGCGGTATGAGGAGTCCCATTCACACCAGGACGAGTCTCAGTATGCAGAGTCATGAAACCCGTCATCATCTGGTTGAATTGATTCGACTGCTGCTACATGATGTTGCCTATGATGTTGGCAATATCACGAAAACTGTTCACTTCCGGAGCATTAGGTATACCAGTCGTATTATCGCCATTCGCATGAGTTTGCTGACCAGTGCTACCATTGGGAGTATCTCCATGAAGTACTTCTTCCTCATTTCCAGTACTATTAGAACCAATATTGCGATTCCTTAGCACAACCATTCTGCAAAATCAAAGTAAGTCAAAAACATCGAAAATTTCCAACATACCATCAATAACCACTTAACCTTAGTCTTAGCATATCCAAATAAGACTAAAAATCATCACTTTAATCATCATAAAGTCATCCAAGAATTATTTATCAAAATCCCGAAATTTATCCAAATTTTCAAATTTTGCACCTTGGGTCGGGTGGCTGGGTCGAGCCTTCAATTCGACCCAAGCAGTCGACCCACGCAAACAGTGCGCGAAAAACACCTTAAAAAATCACATTTTTTTCATTTCATTCTCACTTCAAAACACCAAGATAGGTGCTATTGTTTCGACAAAACACCTGAAGATAAAATTCCCGACTGATATGGGAATTGGTCAAGTCTCCTCGACCAGAGGATCTCTCAGCAATGTTACGTTGCCTATTTAAAAGACAAGGAGGGCCCGAGGAAGGTGACTGCCCTACCTATAGAAGTTCGAGACGATTAGGAAGAAGCAGAGATGCAAAGGCCCGAACCAGTGGAGAAGCTGGAGCAAATCCAGCTGTGTACCGAGGATGAGAAAAAGATTACTTATATCGGGTCTGAACAGCTGGAGGAATTCAAAGATGAGTTGAAGTTATTTCTTCAACAGAATAAAGACGTATTTGCATGGTCTGCTGAAGACATGCCAGGAATCGATCGGGCTGTCGTAGAGCATAAACTCTGGATAGATCCGAAGGTGAAACCAATGATACAAAAAAGGAGAAATTTCTCCATTGAAAAATATGAAGCCGTTCGGGGCGAGGTTGAAAAACTGAAGAATTCTGGTTTCATAGAACCAATTGAATGCCCAACTTGGTTAGCTAACGTGGTAATGGTAAAAAAGGTGAATGGGAAGTGGAGAATGTGTACAGATTACACAGATCTCAACAAAGCTTGCCCTAAAGATTGCTATCTGTTACCTCGGATTGACCTCTTGATAGATGCGACTGCGGGACATGAAACTCTAAGTTTCATGGATGCCTACTCAGGGTATAATCAGATCCTTATGAATAAGGAAGATGAGAAGTTTACGACTTTCATGACTGATCGTGAAAGCTACTACTATAAGGTCATGCCTTTTGGCCTGAAGAACGCAGGAGCAACATATCAGAGGGCCGTCAACAAGATTTTCAAAGATTTGATAGGGAAGAATGTTGAAGCTTATGTTGACGACATGCTTGTAAAGAGCTTTACAAAAGCAAATCATATTGCAGATTTGACTGAGGTATTCTCACTACTGCGAAAATATCAAATGAAGTTGAATCCAGAAAAGTGCGCTTTTGGAGTTTCCTCAGGAAAATTTTTGGGCTTCATGGTGTCACAGAGAGGTATTGAGGCTAATCCTGCCAAAATACAAGCTCTGGTTGATATGGAGGCTCCCAAAACTGTTCGTGATGTGCAGTGTTTAACAAGGAGAGTTGCCGCTTTGAGTCGATTCATCTCCAAGTCTGGAGAAAAGTGTTTGCCATTCTTCAAGGCACTCAACGATTTGAGGGGTAACAAGGAGGCAAAATGGGCCGAAGAATGCCAGAAAGCTTTCGAGGAGTTAAAAGAAGCACTCGGACAACCGCCGATCTTGTCCCGACTAGAGAAGGGGGAAATATTACAGCTATATCTAGCGACGTCCCTTTCAGCGGTCAGTGCAGTACTTGTTCGTGAGAAAGATAAAAAAACAGTGGCCGATTTACTATGTGAGCCACGTATTGCTAGATGCGGAGACACGATATTCGCAGATTGAGAAGCAAGCTCTGGCTCTCATGATGGCCGCCAGGAAGCTAAGGCCATACTTTCAGGCTCATCCAATTTAGGTATTTACAACTTTTCCTCTCAGTAAAGTTCTTAATAAACCTGATTTATCTGGAAGGATGGTGTCCTGGTCGGTTGAACTCAGCGAGTTCCAAGTGAGCTTTAAGCCCAGAACCGCAATCAAGGCTCAGGCGCTAGCCGATTTTGTAGTAGAAACTACTGCACCGGTGGAATCCACCATCGAGGATCCCATTATACCAACCATTTGGGAGGTATATGTGGATGGTTCGAGTAATAAAGATGGAGCAGGAGCTGGAATTCTATTGAAAAGTCCAGCAGGATTTATTATTCGATATGCTTTGAGATTTGCATTTGAAGCAAGTAATAACGAAGCAGAATATGAGGCTCTGATAGCTGGACTTCGGTTGTCAAAAGCATTATCTATCACAGATGTTACTATTTATAGTGACTCTCAACTTATAGTCAACCAAGTTCAGGGGGAGTATGGTATTAAAGAACCACGCTTGCAGAAATATCAAAAGATAGTGCAGGCATTTCAAAACCAATTTCGGAATTTGAAGATATCTCAGATTTCGAGGAATGAAAATTCAGTGGCAGATGAGCTATCCCGACTAGCCAATGCCAAAGAAAAGAATTTAGACCCTTCGGTTTATATTGAAGAGATAACTTTTCCAAGTTATCATGAGAAAGAAATTTCTTATATTGAAGCAGAGCGTTGCTAGATGGATCCAATAATTGAATATCTAAGAGATGACAAATTACTTGAGGATCCGAAAGAGGCAAGGTTGATCAAGATACGATCGGCGAGATTTGTCATCCAGAATGGGAGACTATACAAAAGATCTTATTTGGGACCCCTTATGAGATGTATAGGCCCCGAAGGAGCAAAGTCAGCTTTGGCTGAGGTTCAAGAAGGAATTTGTGGGGCTCACATGGGTGGACGAGCCCTGGTCCACAAAATTCTAAGACTTGGGTTATATTGGCCTAAGGTCCAAGAGGCTGCTATGGAATACGTTCGTCGATGTGGCAACTGTCAAATTCATGCTACAGTATCGAAGCGCCCGGCGAAACCATGACTTCAACTCTAGATCCCATTCCCTTTGCGATGTGGGGAATTGATATCATGGGCAAATTCACCAAGGCGTCAGGCAGACGGGAATATCTGATAGTAGCAATTGATTACTTCACGAAATGGGTTGAAGCCAGTGCACTGGCAACAATTACTGAGAAAAAAGTGGAGAAATTCGTGCTTGAGTCAATCATATATCGCTTTGGGATTCCAAAGATTATCGTCACTGACCATGGTACTCAGTTCGACTGTCCGCAATTTGAGCAATTTTGCAGAACATATATGATCGAGCATCGTATGTCCTCAGTGGCATACCCCCAGAGCAATGGACAAGTAGAGGTTACTAACCGAACGCTACTGGAAGGAATAAACAGAAGACTTGAAGCTGATAAGGCTTCTTGGGTCGAAGAACTTCATAACGTACTATGGGCCTATAGAACTACGGTTCGAACACCCACAGGAGAAACTCCATTCAGGTTGGCATATGGGTCCGAAGCATTGGCACCAGTGGAGATAATGGCAAGGACATTACGGGATCGAGAATTCGAGGAAAAAGCAAATGAGCACAAACTGCTTGATAGTCTTGATCTGTTGGATGAAGTTCGGGCAAAGGCAATAGCACGAACTCAACATTATCAAAGAAGGATAGCATCTCATTATAATACTCGAGTGAAGAATCGTCGGTACTTAGCCGGAGATTTGGTGTTGAGAAACACCTTAGCTTCCGACCCACGTCACCAAAGAAAATTGGACCCTTCCTGGGAAGGACCTTATGTCACATCCACCCAACCGGTACCCTATCTGGCATACCCAAGTGTGTGATCCACAGTCCACAAGATCCAGTAGTTAGAGAAATCAACCTCCCACATTCACAACAATATAATCAAGAACAAGACTAAATCAATGTTAACAATATTATTGAAATGAATCAAGGTAAAGTAACGAGATATTCATCAGAGTGCGGAAAAGATACCAATGAATATATAAATCAAAAGTAGAGTGAGGCGGAATCTCACTCCACGAGTACAGCGGAATGTAGTTCGAAAATCAAATGGGATTACAACCGATTCTAAAGACAAGAAAGAAAGATATAATCTAAACTAGAGTCTTTTCTACTTTATAAAGGATGTCCTCATAGACATAGACTTCATCGATGATGCTCAAACGCTCCCACTCCACAGTAGGGCTAATCCTGGTAACAAGAGAGACCACTCGAGGGATCCTCACAGTAATCTTCGTAGTCGCCAGTACTTTGTGTATGGTACGCTTCTTCATCTTGCGCTTCCTCATATTGCGCTTCATAGCCATCAAAACCTGTAGAATAGTCTAACAAAGGATATTGTACAAAAAGTAGTGAGTTTCAAAGAAACTCAGCAAGGCAAGTTATTCCATAATAGCATAAATAACATAGTATCACAAACAAAGCAATAAGTGATATGATATGAGGCAACAATGTATGTATGAGTCTAACTCTATGTATGTTGGTCTCTATATGCAGACATGCTTTAAGTCATAGCACCATACTTCTTTGGGAAGGTCATTCACTCTCCCTCAACCATCTAGGCATCTTGGGCTCTGCCGGTGGTAGTTGGTTAAGGCATCCCTCAGGACATTCCATGGCTGGGGTTTAGGTCACCACTCTCTCACATTACCATTGGTCTAAGTATTGGGGCATGTCAAGGTAAAGCCTAGCCCAATGCAAGTCTTCTACTTGGTCATATCAACTCAGATCCATATACGTCCATTCCTCGCCCTCAGCCGATCCTTTCCGGTATCCTTCACACTAGAGTCAGCATAGTCCCAGACTACGAACTCATCAACCCTATAGGTCATCCACATATAGTAAACGGGAAGCTCTCATGTCTTCTCATGGGTTGGTTACCGGTCTTGAACGCCCATGAGCCCAAGTCTATTCATATGCAACTCTACCCATAAATGGCCCCCACAATGTGATTTATGTCCCCTCACGGGTTGGTTACCGGTCTTGAGCGCCCATAAATCCCCATTGCTACCACGGGTCGTTCGGTCTCAATACCCTTCCGATTCGAGTCTGATATAACAGAGGTATAACCTAGCCAAACACTGCTAGACAAGTCCTAGGTATGACAACCAATAATCCGGGAAAGCGTCAAAGGGCAACATTGGAAATATCCCATACTACTCCCAATGATGTCCAAGGACAGAAATGTCAAAAGGACATTCCCCAATCCCAAATCATACCTAAGCAATCACAATCATAATTCAGTCATATCATCCACGAAAAATATCACATCATATGAAAGAGTATAATAAGACAAGATTAAATAAATAAGGAAACATACATGAGTAAGTATTCATACATAATCAAGTACATAAAGTAAATAAAGAAATAAGATCCTAATGTACTTGCAGCATTCATATCATAATAGAAACTAACATAACAGTAGCAAATCTAAGTAGTTCCTAAATTAGAAACTAAATCTATGCAAATCTATGTTAATATGGTAACAACTTTCCTTACCTTAAATAGATCCGAGAATATTCCAGACGAACAAGAGGATGAATCCAAAGTTAGCAAATAATCCCTAAAATAGCATCACACAATCATTAGGAAGTAGTCCTAAAAGAATAAGCATGATTCGAATCAAATCGACGAAGAAAACAGATTCATGCTGTGCGGGTTGATTGGTCAGGGTAGCATTGGCCGCACGACCAGTCGATCTGCCCAAGGGCAAATCCGAAAATAAAAAGGGAATCTTGATCCGAAACCTATGCTACACAAACCGGAATGCGACGAAACTTGGAGGGATTGTCTAACACAAATAGTCTAAGCCTAGAAAGCATAATTTAGACATCAAACCACCATTAAAACATTACTTCCAAATTTAGAACCATAGTTTCTATTTTGGTAAAAATCATAGTTTTCATTGGAAACATGCTATGAATGAAAGAGATGAACTAGAGATGATTAGATCTCATTCTAGTACAAGAACACAGTAGATCAGAGGTATGAATAATCATAGAGAAGCATCTATAATGCTAGAATGAATCAAAATAGGAAATATTATCATAGTTTAAGAAGAAATCATAAGAATCATGTTAAGAATGAATGAGATGATCATAGTACAAGAGAATGAAAAGAGATTGTAAAGATATGACTACATGGTTGCAGCATCTTCATCATAATCTCAGTTCAGAGATGAGAGTGATCATAGAAAGAATAAATCATTAACATAAAAGATAGATTACTAATATCATCTACCAATATGGCCCATAGTTGACTTTCACTTCTACTTCGGGTCTTCGGACCTACAATCAAAGAGTATCCGGGTTAAGGTTAGGGCCGGGTTTCACACCTTATATGGTTGTAAAACCAGTTGGTTCAGGAGCTTACAGGCTGAAGAACATCAACACCCAGAAAGAGTTGGATCGTTCGTGGAATGCAAGGCATCTCAAAAATTTTTATCCTTGATGATGATTTCAATTTTGTTCGTGATGTAAACATTTTCAACTCAATCAATGCAATTTTTTTCTTTCAACAAATTATCTTTTGATTGGAGGGCATCATACACCACATTCAAGAACAAGATCCAACTATAAGGCATCGGATGGAAATCCGTGTGGGTCCTTCAACACTTATGGATTTTTTTCGGAATTTCTTAAGTCGAGGCATCGGATGAAAATCCAAGTGAGTTCCTTCTGCAAGGCGTCAGTTTGAAACCCGAGTAAGTTCCTTCAAAACTTATTGAATTTTCGAATTATCCTTAAGTAAAGGCATCGGTTTAAAACCCGAGTGAGTTCCTTCTCAGACTTATTGTATTTCTCCGGAAATCCTTAAGTGAAGGCATTGGTTTAAAACCTAAGTGAGTTCCTTCTCAGACTTATTGTATTTCTTCGGAAATCCTTAAGTAAAGGCATCGGTTTAAAACCCGAGTGAGTTCCTTCTCAGACTTATTGTATTTCTCCGGAAATCCTTAAGTAAAGGCATCGGTTTAAAACCCGAGTGAGTTCCTTCTCAGGCTTATTGTATTTCTCCGGAAATCTTTAAGTAAAGGCATTGTTTCAAACAACTAAGACCTAATGCAACAGCGATTCAAGTGGCTAGCAAAGTTCAAGATGAAGTTAATTTCTTATTTCTTCAAAAGACCAGAAGAGGCCGGTCTCAACATCAAACATAAGATTACAAGAGCTGGATACAATCTTCGATCAAAAAAGAAAGTCATCATCGGTGATCATTAAGAAGTCATACAAGATCGGCACAACTTTGCTAGAACAAACACATGAGTCAACCATTGGTGTGGATTCAAGGAAAAGAAGAGGAGAAATGAGGATTACAAAAAATATCTCGGTATGCATAAGATCCTCCGCAATTTCATACTCTTTGTTCAGCTTGTCCAGGAGAAGTATGGTCTTCGACCAAACTTGCATTCAAGGCGAGCTCGTCATAATTGAATCCTTCCAAGGGAGAGTAAACAGGAGAGTCTTCCAGATAATGCATAATATCTGGATCAGAAGGCGGAGGATCAATCTTATCTTTGGTCCAGTCAGGAGGAGGAAGGCCCAGGTTGGTAAACACTTGAGGATGGCAAACAGCACTGTAGGGAGTCGTATCAAAATGAGGATCCTTCCTTAATATTGATTCCCATACTTCGTTCTCACCATCCCGGTATACTTGCAAGTTATAAGCATTCAGCATATCAACAAAAGGCTTACTGTGTAAATACTTGAAGACGCAGGCTCTGCGAACATCAGTTGGAAGGGATTCGGGCAAAGGAACGACAGCTTGCCTTTGGGGTAACGTTCCAGATCCTTTGGCTCCTGACTTTCCAACTGCTCATTCAAGTTGCCGGATCTTCTCCCTGGCATCATCCAAGTCTGACTGGAGACGATCGATCACCGAATTCTTTTCTCCTACAACCTCCCAAGCTAGTTTCCTAAGGCAAGCAATCTCAGCATCTTTAGCTTCAGAGATGTCCCGAAGCCTGGAAACTTCATTGCTCAACCTATTGAGCCTAGAGGCTGCTTCCACTTGGTTGTGGAAGTTACCAGTAAGACTCCTGCAAACAAATTCTGAGTTAAAAAGGAGCAGAAGAGTAATATTCAGAATCGAAAGATAATGAAAAAGACTTACATCACCAGTGACTTCATAAAGACTTCATCTGGAAGTTTGGAAAGAACTGCGCTCTCAGAAGTCATTCGAGCAGCAGTGCACCATTCCAACGCTCTGTCAAACTCGTTTGACACTAATTCGGGCGAAGGATGAGAAGGATGAGCTACATCAAGAGAAGGATGAGCTGCATCACTTGTCACCCGACGGTGCTTCCTAGTGGCAAAATCCTCCAACTCCAAAGGAGAGGAGGAGGATGCCAAACAAGCACTAGAATTGGAAATAGGAGCAGCACCTGCTGGGACCACACCTTCATCAGATGCCAACATAGTTGCCTCAGATGCCCGAAGAGTCTCCTTCGGGGGTGCACCAACGGTCTCTGCAACAGGGGCGTCAGCAGCGCCATCAACAACGGAGTGATCAAGATCTTCCTGGGAAAGACGAGCGATCACTTCGGGCAAAAGAGGCGCAGGGACGGCATCAATAAAAACTGTGGAAATCTGACTTGAAGATTCACCAACAGTAGCCGCCTTACGCTTGGAGGATTTACTAGCTGAAACCACCTCACTGGCCCCAACCATCGCCGACGGAACGATTTTCTTGCTAGACTTCGCTCTGATAAAGTTCGGGTTAATCCTGGGAGCCACTATATAAACAGAAAAGCCGTATCAGTACACAAATCCAACGACGAAAGAAAAGAGGGAAAACCCTAGTTCTCTATCACTTATGAAAACCCGATTAACTAAACCCCAAGTACTACTACTGTGCAGTTTACTCAGGGGGAAAGGGGGAAAGAGATGAGTAATCAAAAAACTCACATGTTCAGAGGTTGATAGAGTTATTGTTGGAGTACGAGGAATACGGAAGCAAACAGGAGGACAGAATGTCGCTTTAGCAAATCTAACTTGTAGATAGCAGGATAGATGGAGAGTACCCACGAAGGCTTTAAATAGCCTCAGGTATTAAGACAACGGTTGAGAGCTAAGGACAACCAATGGCCCAGATCGAAATGACGCTTTGAAATCCGCAGAAAGCAAGATCAACGGTTGGAGGGATGCCAAATGGAAACATGTGGAGGCAAGCACCCGATGCAGGGATACCTCCAATCGTCGCACCGCCATTGTAATAATGGATGTATTTCCGATTCATTGGAAACAGTGAATGGTATACCAAAGCAAGAAAAAGTTTGGACTTCGCAAATACGAGAAGGGAAACGTGTGGACTTTGCAGTAAATGAAGTAGTGGGGAAGATTAATGCATCTTTCCAAAACGCATCTTCATAATATATCTACAAGATTATTATTCGTCGAAGAATGTGAAGTTAAGTGATAAGTTTTATCATTTATATTTTGATATTCAAGACAAGATTTCAGCAGGAGACAGGGAAGGCCAACATAAAAAAGAAGTGTCAATTCATTAGCAAGGAGGTCAATCTTTACAAAAAAAAAAAAAAAAAAAAAAAAAAAAAAAAGAAGATAACTCCCTAAGCCTCTTCTTCATTGTTGCCCAAGGGACCCTGGTCGGGAGGACTTTTCTCAGGATCCTGAGAAGAGCCTTCCTCAAGAATAACATTGTCAAAGTCCTCTTTAGCAGCAGCTTGTGACTCGGCTTGTGACTTCTCCTCTGGAAGCGCCGGCTCGTCAGCCAGATATGCCTCATATTGTGGGTCAGCTGGAAAAGGATCATTTTCTTCCCGAGCTCAGTCTGGAAGATCCATGCCTAACTTCCCGAAGACCTCTTTATGGCACACCTCACGAAAGGGAGCAGTATCGAAGGAAGGGTTTGATGCGAGAATTCGCTCCCAAATGTCATTATGCCCCAAGCGATAAGCTTGAATGTTGTAGGCACCTAGCAGCTCGGAGAAAGGTACGTTGTTCAGGTATTTCCGAACACACTCCTTCTGATGCTTTGGCTTGATATGCTCGGGCTTGCTAGGGACCGCCCACTTCAGATATTCTTCGTTCTCCCTACATTGAAATTCAAGCCTGTCACCAAACAACGTGGCAGCCTTCTTTTGCTTCCTGGCCTCGCGCTCGGCAGCAGCGACACGAGCCTTTGAAGCATCAAGGGCCTCCTTGAGGGAGATTACTTCTTCCTTATGCTTTCTTTGCAACTCCTCGGCAGCTGCAGTCAGCCGGTCTATCTCAGAATTGGCCTTGGCCAAATTCTCTTCACAGGTTTGCAGCAAGGAGCTGTTGCGGCCAACCCCGGCTCAATGCTTCCATGTGTTGATAGAAGCTCAACACAGCATTCCTGGGAAGGCGGAAATTATCAGAAGAAGTCATAAGAAATTATGAAAAAATAAGTAAGCAAGAAGACCGGTACCTTATGGATTGACTAACAAGGGCAATGTCATCCAGGTTTTCAAATTCCTGGCGACCGGAAGGAACAAGACTGAGGGAGCTCCACTCTGCAGCTTTCTCAGGGTCCCGAGTCACCCTGTCAGTCGACTTCAGGGTCCACTGGGGGGTGAAGACCTCCTCACAATCTGTTGAGGTTTTGGATTTTTTATGGGAGGAAGCATCAATTGTATTATGCCTCCTTTTGGTTCGGGCAGAGGAGGAGACATTAGACCTCTCCACCATTGGCTTCTTCCCTTTACCCGAAGCATCAGCCACGGGCCTGATATTCCTGATACCCCTATAAGAGGGGTCGGGAGAGGGAACAGAAGCCTCTTGATCAATGGTCAAGGCTCTGGGTGATCGTTGCTCGGCTGTCACAACGGCCCTAGCAGCCTTCACTCGTAGGTTCTTGGGGTTCATTCTTGGAGGCACTGCAAAGAAGAGCAAGAGTCAGAATTAAAGACATATCACTTCAGTAAAATTAAAAGATGATGGTTAGAAACTCACAATGAGCCAGGCCCCAGTACTGAAGAATGGAGTTATACTCCACCTCAAGTCCATGTATCTCTTGATACCATGGAATGGATTTGATCTTCCTGACGGCCGCCTCATCTTCTTTGGATAAGGGAAGGCCTCGATTATTCTCGGAAGAAGAAGTACACCGCCTCCAGGCGGTCAGGAAGTTAAGATCCGATGGAGGCGCTCGACAGAAAAAATATCATTCGCGCCATCTTTTGTGGTTAGAAGGGCAAGTTCCTTTGGCAAGGATGCTGCCCCTCCAATCAAGTTCAGCCTTATTGCGTTTGGATAGAAAAACCCATCCGGGAGGATGGGAGATAGAAAGAACATGAAAATGTACAGAGAGAGAAAGAGATGGCGTAATGCCAAGTTCAAAACACAAACCCAAGAAGCCGACGATGATACGCCAGCTATTGGGAAGGAGCATTCTGGGACAAATGTCCCAATGATTCGAAGCATGCGGAGAACAAAGGATTAAAAAAGGGAAAGCGAACCCCGCTTTCCAATGCATCTATGTACAGAGAAAATTCACCCGAAAGGGTTGAATCAACCCTCTCATCAGGATGGGGAGCCCTAACCTGATAAGAGGAAGGAAAATCAAAATCTTGGATGGTGAAAGAAGGGTTTCCTCCTTGTAAATGGAGGGAAGCAGAGCCGAGTCCACCATCGGACTCGGAAGTTTGAGGATACCTAGAAGACTCGGCAGTCTTGGAAGATCCAGACTCGAGGAGGACAGAAGGAGTTTCGATTTTTCTCTCTAAACCTTTTTGAGAAACTTCAGCAAACTCGCGCTAGAGGACAGTTAGGGTTTTGTTATCACCATCCGATGTTCGGAAGGAGGAGAAGCAAAAGCTTCATTACCACTACTATTACTAACACTGGGTACCTGAGAAGCCCTATTATTTGCTATTACTTGTTTCAGTAAACTACAAAAAGAAAAAGACCAATAAACTTATTGATTCAGTGAGGCAAAAGCTTGAGAGCAGGAAGGCGCGAAGCAGACAACAAATGTTCAAATTCCGGACAGGAAGAATGAAACCTATGAAGACAATGAACCGCTTTTAAAACACCTCCATGAGTGTTCGGGAACCTGAACGATTGAGATTGATTCAAAATCGACAATCGCGATTAGAAGACGTTTTGAAAGTTTGAACTCACGAATCCTAAACAGGCATTCGGAAACCGTCGCTTGGATTACATGAGCCACGACAGATCGACTGCAAGGAGACACGTGGCCTTACCCTCACAACGCTCGAGGAAAAGTGACCACCGCATTAAATGTGATATGACATTTAATGGAACACGCAGAGACTATCGCCTGACGAAGAACCCAGTTAAAAACCAAGCCCTCGGGATCGACCGAACGCTTGGTCTGGGGGGCTCGTGATATGGAGAAATTATGATCGGACCGGGTTCATACCTGGTTCGACCCTCGACCCCGGTCGAGTCAGAGGGAACCGACTCGCTCCCGAGCGAACCGGATCCAGAAGATGGCTTGCTGAGGAAGAAAACTTATTCAGCTACAAGCACGCCCTAATCCAACTTATGGATTAGGTTAATTACCCTAACGATGGTAGACTCGAATTGACGGCTGCAGCTAATCATTATCGAAGGGATAATCATTGCATAACCTAAAGGTTATCTCAGAAGTCCTCTACTAGTCCAAACTAGTAGAAGTCTATTGCTCAACGGATCTAACTATTAAGATCCAACGACTACCCGAAGAAGGCTCAAGTGCATCCAACGAAGGAGATTCGAAGGTACACTCTATATAAACCTCACTGCCATACGAGGTGAGGGGGATCTGAAACACACACAATCTGAGACTCATACTCAGATTCAGATACATATTGATAGACGTAAACTATCAGCGGCTTATGATCTAGATCACCTTTCCCAGTTCTTTATTCCTTAGCTCTGTGCTTCTAGCAGAGCTGTTTGTGATTAAGTTCATCAACTGACTTAGCCTTTGAAGGTGGACTCCTGACCCTCGCGGTCGGGCCACATCTGACGCTTTGGTTTTGCAGGTCATCGAGAGGAGATCTAAGGGCTGAGCAGATTTTGGACGCATCAGCTTGTTCTCTGGTTTCTACCTTATGAAACTATGAGATTACTTACTGTTATTGTAATTTAATTTTGATCTCTTACTGTGAGAACAATAGCACTTGTTTATATTATCTTTTTCATTATTCATGTTATATGAATTACTTATTATTACCTAATCTGATTTTGCTTTTACATTCTCTTGTATATGATGAACTGTTGGTTGTATATGTCATGACTGATCTGAGAATGTTTTTGCTTAAGTTTGGTTTGGGATTGGGGAGTGTCCTTTTGACACTTCTGTCCTTGGACATCGGAGGGAATAGTATGGGCTGTTTTCCGAAGATGCCCATCGACGCTTTCCCGAATCATTGGTTGTCATACCTAGGGATGTCTAGCAGTGTTTGGCTAGGATATACCCCTGTTATATCAAACCCGAATCGGAAGGGTATTGAGACCGAACGACCTGTGGTAGCAATGTGATTCACGGGCGCTCAAGACCGGTAACCAACCCGTGAGAGGACGGGAATCATATTGTGGGGGCCATTTATTGGAGGGTTGCATATGGCTAGACTTGGGCTCATGGGCGCTCAAGACAGGTAACCAACCCGTGAGAGGACATGAGAGCTTCCCGTTTACCATATGTGGATAACCGATAGGGTTGATGAGTCCGTATTCCGAGTTGGTCGGTGCCATAGGATACGATGACTCTAGTGCGAAGGATACCGGAAAGGATCGTCAAGGACGAGGAATGAACGTATCTAAAACTGAGATGATATAACTAACTAGATGACTTGCATTGGGCTAGGCTTTTCCTTGACATGCGCCGGTACTTATGCCAAATGGTTGTGAGAGAGTGTGTTGACTAAATCCCCTACCATGGTTTGATGAGGACTTTACCCAATTACCCGGCAGACCCAAGATGCCAGGATGGCTGAGGGGGAGTGATTGACCTACCCAAAGAAGTACGGTGCTATGACTTAAAGCATGTCTACCATACATAGAGTTTAGATGCATTCATACTTTATCTGTTTCATATTGCATTGCATCATGTTATGTTTTGTCACATGTTATCTATGATGTTATGGATTAACTTGCCTTACAGTTTCTTCGAAACTCATTCCTTTTTTTTGTATATTTTCTTGTTAGATTATCTTGCAGGTACAGATTATTATGACGAGCAGTACAGTGAAGCGCAAGCCGATGAAGCGTATTACACGCAAAGTATTGGCGACGATCAAGATTACTTTGATGATCCCCCGGTGGATTAAGCTGCGTACTACTTTTGAAAACAGCATAGAGTTAAAAAGGATTCATTGGGTTGATGAAGTCCACACTTATGAAGACGTTATCTATAGACTAGAAGACTCTTGTTCCTAGTTTATTTCTTAGTACATTTGTTTCAGTTGAAATTTCCTTTTTGACTTTCATACTGCGTCCGCTATGTTTGTGGAGTGAGTTTCCGCCTCACTTTACTTCTTTTGATATCTTCGGATATCTGGTATCATTTTCCGCACTCTGATTATATTATTTATTCATTTCTTGAGTTAAACCTTTTGTTTATAATATTTAAACCTTGATTATTTCCTGTTTATGATTATGTTATTGTATATGTGGGAGGATGATTTCCTCGATACTTGATCTTCGGGGCTGTGGATCACACTCCCGGGTATGCTAGTTAGGGTACCGGCTGGGGGGATGTGACACTGGGGGCAAATTAGGGCAAAACCCCGCAACCAGGACCAGGCGGTCGTTTGGGGCGGTCGCTTGGTCTAATCAACAGCCACTAGCAACCGCCCCTTAGTATATTGCTATGCAAGGGTGCTTTGCTCAGGGGGTTGATGTCCAAGTACAACCTAACCTTAATGAACACATGGGGGAGGTCTTACCTTTATTCCTGACATCTCCAGACATCACTTGCCTTCCAGAAGTCCAACTACCAAGCAAGGCAGGCTCTTCATCAAGAGAATCCAGATCCATGGGTTCAGGGTACGGATCATGGGCTTCTATCCGGACACTCCACAAATTTACCTGACTAAACCTTCAGGTTCTCGGACCTGCAATACGGATCCCGAGTTAAAAATATGGGGGTTGTTACACCTTGATGCTCTATTTCTTCCCGACGACTTCTTTGAGGCAAAGATACGGTCTTAGAAGGTATCGAGATACAGTCTAGTGTGCTGATCCTTGTCCTGTTTGGTGTTCATTGACGATGGTTAGGACCAGTATGGATGGATCTTTGACCCTCAGCTTGTCTTCCTCTCGGAATACCTCTCCTCTGTAAGGCTCTTCTGGTATTTTGGAAAGCTCTCAGTAGCCTTCCTATCTGAGTGTTTTGTCTTGGTTCCTGCTCAACTCTAATTTAATGGACCAAGTCCCGCAACACCCCTTGCATCTCGAGCATCCGCTTTCGAAGTTCATCTACACCTGTTGTAGTAGCATGCCCCTAGGGGCCTTTGGATGTGCCCTCGCTTTGTCGCATTTTCTCGGAATCAGATTATCCTCGGGAGGATCTTGTTCCACTCGAGTTGAGCGTCCGATTCCCTTGTCTTGGCATGTTTGATCTTCTAAGTTCGGGTTCTCGCCAGCAGTTTCCTGCCGAGAACGTCCATTGTTAGCTCCTCTTCTTGCCATGACTTGAAGATTGTCGTTCCCATAGATAACGCAAAACTGATGCATCACATTTATTCTTCTAGTTCCGACCAAGCCTCCTCTCGTTCTTGGGACGATGTGCCCTGCAAGAAAGGTTAGACGCGGGGCCGGCTCATGTGCCCGGTAGCCGCATCCGATGGCTAAGTCAGACAATGAATAGATTGAGGTCTTGTACAGGAATTACACAAGACTATGTTTAGAATGTATTGGATGCTTACCGGAGAGGGTTGTCCTTGTTTTTATACAGTAAGTGTTACATTTTCTATATTTGGTAAGTTTACCCAACGAGGGCTGTTGTTTTTCCTGGGATTATGCCTCCTTGTCATTGGTCCCTCTCAATTGGCTTGTCGAGTTGACCTTCCATATTGAGAGTGGTTGCCATATAAGTCCAGCGTATGTTGCGCCTTGATCAAGCTGGTTGGTAACCGTCCCGACTATATGACATGTTAAGCCCTTGCCCGGGTCTGAGCCAGTCGGGTAGGAAACTCCCATATCATCATCTTTATTCGAAGATCCAAGGAAAGTTTGAGAATATTATTAATGACATCCATCAAAGATTCATATCAAATGGACATGTCCATTTCATCCACATTAGACGGGAAGGAAACCAAGTAGCCGATTGGTGTTCAAGGATGTTCTGTAATGAAATGGAAATCCTGAAAATCCTAAGAAAGCCACCTTGGAAAGTAGAGGAACTTCTTTAGATTGATATATTGGCTAGGCCAAATTAGTTTACTCTTTGTTTTGTTTTCGGTTGGGTCCGGCGTGACCTCGTTCTTACTATCAAATAAAAAAAAAAGGAAAAATAAAAGTATGACTATGATAACCATTTTCCTAAGCGGTATATCCTCTCTCACTGTGTAAACTTGTTAGATACTTATCCGGGAAAAAACTCGTTTAATATTAATGTCCAAATAACGAGTGGATCATGCATATTTGTGTGTAGAAGGGCATTCTGGGTATAAAGAAAATACAAAACAGTTTATTAGTGTTTAAATATATACCCGTATTTTTAATTTTCTTCTTCTTTGTGGCCTGCCATTCTGTGAAAACTCAAAGCCGCTGCAGAACTCATAAGAAGTTTTTGGATTCTTGAGGTGTAAGGGGTTAATTTTCCTATCTTTCGAGGGTTTAATAGAAAGAAGAGAAATTTCAAATTTGATTTTCGATTGTTGCTTCCTAAGCCAGTGCGATTATAGAATGTTGAAGATCTGATAGTACCATCTCCTTCTCTTCCGCTTTGCCTCGCCCTCAATTTGTCTTGGTGTAGCAAATCTATAGATCCCTGTATTCCAGCTGAAGCTTCTCTAGTTGCAGCGATAATGGCTTTTTAATGATTGTTGGTTCTGTACAGGTGAGAGTGAAATTTGTTCAAGATCGTATTTTTTTGTTCTTAATATATGTGCCGCATTTTCGTTGCTGGAAACAATGGGTGCTGGGATTCGTTTCATTCATTTCGATCTTTGGGTACTTTTTTAAGTATGCAAATTTGTCTTGGAGATCTTTCCATGCTTGATTCCTCTCAAATCTGTTGTGGAATTCTTCTGTCACTTCTAGTTGGAGGATCTAAACTCTGATGCCCTACAAGATTCTGCTTTTGTTCGCCTAAAGGAATCAGAATTAGTTTTATGTCCATTATATCCTACAAAGTTCTTGTCGAAATGATGCTTTTTCCAAGAAATGAGAGGCCTTCCCATCGGTTGGCGGTGGGTAAAAGACAGAATGCGGTAGAATTTTTGTGTGGGAGTCTTTGATAATTTCTTAGAAAATTTCCTTTTGTAGTCTGAAATACTCAGGATTGGACTTTATTCATCCCTTTGTGGATTGAACTTAGTTGTTCGTAATTTGATGTTAATCTCTAGAAAGAATACACCTTGAGGATGGTGCTGCGTTTAGGAGAAATTCCATTTTCTATTTTAATCTTTATTCAAGTAGGAACTAGACTTCTGGGGCCAGATGGGTGCATTCTTATATTTAGGTACAACTATGTATTTTTAATTTTTTGCATATAGAAGATGTTTGCTGTGAAAGGATGGTAGTTAAATTAAACAAAGTTTGTCGGTTTTCAGGTTTTGATTAGGGCATCCCTATGTTGATTGTAGCCATTGGACTTCACTCCACACCCAAACCTCTCCATCAAAAGGAAAAGAAAACCAGATTACTTTCTTAATTCTTGTAAATATATATGACATGTATTGAATTCCCAGGATATTGGGTTGGTAGAAGAGCAGATATTATTATATGAATGAGTAAAATTTTATCTATGACTTTTTGCACTTTTCAGCATGCAATGGACGTAATAGCTGTTTCCGAGATCAAGACATTCAATGAAAATGGTGTTCTTAGGGAAGTTTCTACCCTTGGTGAGGAAGTTCCAATGTCAAAGGAAGTTAACAGTACAGATATGGTAGAACTAGATGGAAGTTCAGAAATTGTGGCACAGTTTGAAGAGAGTGTGAACTTATACTCTTCTACAGAGGAATCTGGAGATTGGACAATCGTCCATGAGCAAAGCAATGGTTTGCCCATATCTAAGGTGCGGTATGTCTGAAACTTTGCTTGGGTGAATATGATTTTTTTTGCCTGGTTTGCAATCCTCCTCACTGCCCGTGCTACTTCCTAGGATTTTTTGACAGAGAAAGACCAGGACCTGACTAACCAAAATAAATTAATGGTTCAAAAGGAAAGCAAGATTGAGAAGCTTTCAAGCCCCAAACGTGTAGTTGCAAGTTTTGGGAAGAAGAACAAAGATGGGAAACATTTAGGGGTGGCCTCCGCTGTTCAGAATGGTTCACCCACCTCAACTTCAAATGTGAAGCAATCTTTTGCACTTCCTGCAAACAAGAGATTGTCTAATGAGAGGCAAGCTGAAGGTAATACAATTGCGGATTCCAGAAAGCTAACAAAGTCAGCGTCTACTCGGGCATCCAGGGTAATTCATTGTCCCCCTTTAGGCTTCTAACTTGGGTAACCTCAATATGTTTTTTCTTTATTTTTTTCAAAGTCTTATGTTTGGATAATTTGGTGATTTAAAGTTAACTTTTTCTGTTTCATCTAATCTTTTCTTTAACCAGGAATCCACAGTTTCTGCCGCAGCATCCTCTGCAGCAGATGTCTTGCATGCTGAAGGCCTGAAGTAAGTTTTTTATGCACTCTTTCCCTCTGCCGTTCATTTTCCTCGATTTCTTAATTGCTTGCTTCAAATTTTGCTTTCATTAGGGACAGCATCTGAGGATTCCTTAGTCCTAATAATCATTTAAGATTTGTTTTGTCTAGGTCTGAGTGATGTTTTAATTTCTGATTCATGCCTTATGACTTATATAAGAATGCTATCATTTGATATAGGGAGCTTGGAAAACACCTGAAGCCTCTGAAACGAGGACCACCCATCAAAGTTGAAGGAAACACAAATTCTGCTTCTTCGTATCCTATCTAACTGCATAGTTGAGCTGCTACACTTTCTTGGTTTTATTTATTATGGTAGCTATGTTTATCCTTAATTACGTTGTAGAAGCCCCTCCGCAGGAGGCCTAACTCCCCGAAGGCTTGGTACTCTTCCTAGTTATGGCTTTAGTTTCAAGTGTGATGAACGAGCTGAGAAACGAAAGGAGGTTAGTTAATTGATCTTCTGAAAAAGTTCTTACGTTGTTCAATAAGCATATGCTTTTTAACAGATGTACTTTATAAATTTGAGATTATTTTAATCACTTCTGTAGTTTTACACAAAGCTTGAGGAAAAGATTCAGGCAAAAGAGATTGAGAAAAGCACATTGCAGGCCAAGTCAAAGGTTGAACCGGGATACTTCAGATGAAATTTCTTAGATCTTGATTGGCACAAAGAAATGCATTCTTTTAAATGACATGATGTTGAACCCTTTTATAGGAGGCTCAAGAAGCAGAGATTAAGATGCTAAGGAAGAGCTTAACATTTAGAGCTACACCAATGCCAAGTTTCTATCAGGACCCTACACCTCCCAAGGTGGAGTTGAAAAAGGTAAATCCAGTTTTAGTGCTTTTGTAATCCTCTACAGTGTCTAGTGAAAGGAAAGACTTAAAATAGAGTGCTACTTGTATTGCTCAAAGTTTTAATGGTTCCACCCTTAAAACCATCCTGCTCCCCCCTACCCCCCTCTACCAACCCCACAAAAAAAGAAGAAGAAGAAAAAAAGAAGACTGAATAAATAAATAAAACAAGAGGAAAATCTTCTAGTAAAAGTAAAAATATGCATGCACGACATAATTTTTTTCTTTTCTTTCTCAAGTTCAGTAAAATGCTAGCCACTTGCTCTGATATTGGCTACATGCTAGTTGCGTAATTGAGGGGCAGGCCTTGGTGCAATGGTTGGTGGACCACAGTTGTAGCCTGAGGTCAAGGCATCGAAACAGCCTCTCAGCAAATATTTCAGGGGTGAGGCTTTGTACGGATATTGTCCCTCCAGACTCTGCTTGTGCAGAGGCCTTCTGTACCGGGTTCGACATCTTTTAGTTGCTTAATTTGCACTTACAGAGATTGTGATACTAAATGCAGCGGTAAATTAGTTTTGATCTTTCTAGTTTAGTTTTCATCAGCTATCCAGCGCCTGAGCCATCAGGTTAACTTAAAACTGGTGTGACCATCCCTAAAAGGGATGTAAGGGCTCACATTTCTGGAAATATGTTAAATCATGTTATGGGTTTTAGCGTCTTTTTATAGTTGATAGTGTGATGCCTAGATGACAAGGTGGTTTTCCTAGACCTAGTTCACCAGCCGCCAAGTTGTCGAGGTCCAGGTCAGAAAATCGTTCTTGAAAAGGGGAAAAATAAGTTCATCAATGTGATCCTGGGTTCCAACATACTAGATTTTGGGTCTCTCTGGCCCACAGAGGAAATTCAACAGTAAAATGGTTTGTCGAAATTCTGTAAACGACTTGAACAATTCAGGACTTCATTGAGGACCAGTAAGAGACTGGTAACTAACTTTTAAGGGATCATAATCAGAATATGTTAGATATGAGACAGGTTCGAAGAGGCTCTTGAGTAATTATAGGGATCTGTTCTTACTTGCAATTAACAGTATCTGTCCTCATCTTCTTCTGGAGGCAAAAATTAGAAGTGATTTTTTCTTTAAGTGGCATTAGGCATGGTGATGCAGCATCAAACCGGTTCATCCGGTTGTGGTCCAGCCCTAAAAAGAACCCGTCCAATGGGGTTGGTTCCAACTCTCCAACAAGAGTTGGACTTGATTAAGTATTTTATTTCATTTTTAATTTTAGTCTTCTATTTTTTTTAGTGTTCCTGTGTGAGTGTTTAAGACGTTTTGGATTCTGTTTTGAGTTTTATATTTCAACTAGGATTTGGTTGTAATTCCTTTTAAATAGTTTGTATTGGGATACAATTTCAGATTGAATAAAACGAATTGAGTGTTGTTGAATTGAGAGTTTTCCCTCTGTTGTTTTTACATCTCCTTTCTTCCTCTTCTATTCTCATAATTCTCCTGTTACAGCCCACCATTACTGTCTACTAGGCCTGCATCGTCTGGTATCAGAGCCTAAAATCCCTTCTCGTTGCCTCCTTCCTCCAGTCCCTCTCCTCCTTTGCTGATTTGCCATGTGATACAGCGCTTAAGAGGAAATTTAAAAAAAAAAAAAAAAAAGAAAAGAAAAAAGAAAAAGAAAAAGAAAAAGAAAAAGAAAAAGAAAAAGAAAAGAAAAAAAGAAAAGCAGCAGTAGTACAAAGTGATAGAAACAGAAGATAACCACAATTTAGAAAGGAAAAGAAAGAGAAAAGTCAAAAAGCAGTTAGCAGAGAAGAGAGGCGCGGCAAATTCAGAATCAAAAGGATAAAAGGGAAACAGCAGAGGCAGAGAACGACAGACAAGAAGCAGAAGAAGAAAAAGGAGAAAAAAAGTAGAAGAGATGCAGTCTATAAGAAGGGAAAAGAAAAAGAGTTAAACAATAGAGACAGGTTGAAGGACAGAACCAGAGAGAATAAAAAAGAGATCAGGAAAAAATTTCAGAGAAAAAACAATAGATATCAAGGAGTGGTGATAACCAGAAGAGAAGGAATAAAGCAGCGAAAGAAGACATACCTGGGATAAATAAGCTCTGAAGTCTGATCCTTGCTGAAGTGGAACTTTCACTGTGCAGTCCTCTTTCATCAAAAGGATAGATCTTCCTTTCCCTAATTTGTTTACTTATTTCTTTTCCCAAACGCCCTCCCAACCTGATGATACCCCCTGCAGCCCTTCCCCCCACCCCCACCTTGTAGCAACCTGGACCCACCCGCACCTCCCTCCCCCCTCCATTCGGCCCATGTTTCTCTCTTCCCTCTTTCTTGCGGCAGATCTGAAATCCAGAAAAAAAAAAGAAAAGAAAATTTAGAAAGAAAAGAGATAAGAAAGAAAAGAGATAAGAAAGAAAAGAAAAGAAGAAAGAAAGAAGAAAAGAAAGGAAAGAAAAAGTGCCCAATAACCCTTCAAGATCCAAGAAACTCCTTAACAAGTCAACAAAAGTTACAAAATATCCCCGTAATCAATCTCAAGATGAGTGTTGAGGTGAATCCGCCTCGTGAACCGAGTAGTACTGTGTGCCTATATGATTCTCTCCTTCGACCATTGGACATACACATCCCATGACATGTTACACCCTATGGTTCTCGATTTAGTCGATCATTGTAGCTCTATAGGTCTAGTAATCCTTGTGGCTAAGATATTGAGGGAACATGCAATATGGATATGGAAGAGGAGACAACTCTGGTGGTGGTGGTTGCACGCCAAAGATGGACTCTGCAAATGTACGTGGCCTCAACTGATGATCTGCATAAATAGCACCTTGGTACCTATATACCATCTCATTAGGGCCTGGAAAACAAGTCTTAAGTGTTCCCCACCAGTGCTTGATAACTGGGAGGGATACCATAAGGTCAATAACCGTAAGCCCTAGAAGTAGATCCAATGCTCTAAATACCACTGTTGTAGGTTTGGGAATTTGTAGTTCTTTAGTATTCGGATCTTCTAGCTGTGGAGCCTCTGGACTCATCCAAGCTCATGGATCCCATCGAGCCTGCTAAGCTGCCCACATCTATAGGATGGTAAGATCTGCATGATGAGGTGTCATCCCCATATCCATGCTTTCCCCCCTTCCCCTTCAGGCTATATGATGAAGCACGACTGCAAGATGCTGCTTCTCCATGATCTGTATCTTGTGTGGCATGGCATAACTGACTCTCCCTCATAAATCTTAGTGCCCCTCCTTGTCCCTGACTCTCACTTGGTGCTAGTGTTGGTGGTGGTGGTGCAGGTAATCATCCTCATCATTCTCACTACTAGGTCCATCATCATCATCATCATCATCATCATCATCATCATCATCTTGAGTGGGTGCCTGAGTCGCATCATTCTTGGTATCTGACCACACAATATCATCCTCATTGTCCGACCACACAATATTATCCTCACTGTGGGTGGATGCATTGGGGTGTGGCACGAATGGACAGGCGGGCTGTGTATACACGCTCCCCTCTTGGGCTAAGAAGTTATGATAGTCATCCATATCAGCCCCCATCTACTCTGTAATGTCTCTGGGATGACCTCTCTCCTCATCTAGCAATGGCTCTCCTCTATCCCTCACCCACTCCAATAATGGGTTGTCATCATCATTCCCTACCTCAAATATGTCAAATAACTCGATTATGTTATTCTCTTTGTCCATCACCTGTCTAATATGATCCTCCCTCTGTCTCATATTATAATGCACGTAGACAGTGTCCTCAAGACGCTTTAAACCCAATAGGTTATGCCTCTTTGAGTAGATGAGGTTGAAAGTGCTCCAATTCTGCTCACACCCAGTGGTAGAACATATTGTGTAAGCACTTTACATGCAATGACAAACACATTGGGCAAGTCGGTCCCATATTGCAACCACCATTTTGCTGCAACAAAATATGGAATTCATAGAGTTGGTTGTAGACTCAGTGTTATATAATTCTTAAGTAACTAACTAAAATATAGAATATAAATATATAATGAATTTACTTACCCCTAGAGGTGGTTTCTTGTGCTGATATTGCGATGGAGCAGCCAAAACTCCCAATGGCATCCCTAAATGACTTCATCTAATATAAAGTAAAGATAATAACTAGGTTAGTAACAAAGTATAATACTATGAATTATGAAATCACAATCTCACCTCTAAATTGATGATTGCTTGTCTGGATGGATCCGGTTCCATCCTTTCCACTACAGTATAGACGACATTTATTAAGTCTTGCCTCATCCCAAGTATGTTTTGGTAGTGGTACTTGGGATTTAGATAATATGGTAAGTAACAAGTGACAAGAATAAGAAGGAATAGTTTGAATAATAAATTGGAAATAAAATTCACCACTATACTTAGTAACTCACTAGCCTCATGTAGTGGATGCTGCAACTGCTTCTCCCATCTATTTTGGATGATTTCGAGGATTTTCTTCTTGCCCCATTGGAAGACCATCGCGACCTGCTGCTTTATCTTATCTACTGTAGCCCATATGTGTGGTAGAGTTGGTCTTCTTTGTTACTCTATCATCCTCCAAACATGGACCACGGGCTCAAGCAACTTCATTACAATCCTCATATTACCCCAGAAGGTGTCACTTATTGCCGTATTCTGTGTTGTCCTCCCTCCTGAGCACTCATTAGTAGAAGGCTAGAAGCAAAAGGTAATGGACCATCAAGCATGTATGTATTTAAAATTAGTACTAGAAGCATGTATTTAATTTTTGTGGTTCTCGATCATCTTAAGCCCAACTTTTTTGTAGTTGGATCCATTATCTGTCACAATTTGATCACAAGATCTACTCAAACCTCCATCACCATTTGCTTCAACAACTTATATATGTATATTGCATCCTTCTTTCTGGATGCATCCATTGACTTGAGGAACATTGTCCTTTCATCATAATTCAACAGGAAATTGATAATGGATTGTCTAATGGGACTAGTCCATCACACATAACAACAACCCCATAATGAACCCATATAGGCTTCAATCCTACAATGTATTGATTTAAAATTTCGTTATGCTTAGGCATGTACGCATTATAGATCTCATATGGGGTGGGCCGTTGTATACTACTCCCAGCCCTGCCTATCTCCTCAAACATATCCTTATAGTAGGGCCCTTGGGCTGCATTTGTTGAAATTCTATGGTAGAAGGCCCATTTGGTGAAAGTAAGCCCCATTTTCTCCTTCACATTCCTCATATGTGCTTTTGCTTCCTCTGCTTATGATTTAGCTTCCTAAATAAGGTAAGATACAAAGGATTTAAATATCAGGATTTGTGGCTGCTACTGATAAAGCTTGGCCTCGTGTTGGGGTCGGTGAGGGTGGGATGTGTACCTCCTTCATGACACGCTGGCTCTCGTTGGCTGCTAGGAGCTACCTCCTAGACCCTCTGGTTGTCTAGAAGACCTTGGTCCCAAGGTCTTCTATTGCCTCCTCATATCATCCATCCTCTGCTGCTCCTTGCTCATCATCATTGCTCTCCTCTTCTGTGCTACCTCCGAGTGGCTCCTTCGGATCAAAGTCTTGCTCTCCTAGCTTTGGGAGGTCAACTAGGCAAGCATCCTTGAACTTCTCCTTCTATAATCTCTTCTCAATCTTCTTTTACTTTCCACCCCTCAAGTATTGTGCCATTGCTTGCTTGATCTCTACAGGCACCTTGGGACATCTTGTGACATCCCTATCTCCCCCAACAAGATGAATCTTCAGTCTGATGTGCCCACCTCCTCCTATCTTTTTTTTTTAATCAACTTTCAGTGGACTGTTGCCAAGTCATATTTGACATCTTTCAAAGAGTGTGCCTGATACAAGAAATAAACATTAAGTATCTTAAAGAGCATTACAAAAACCCCAAAAAGTTACATATGTGCTTCTATTGATATTCTTTTATTTTTAGATATAAATATAAAATAATTAATATTTTTTACTATTTAAATAATTAAAATAGTTACCAAAAATAAATTTAACTCAACACTAGCACAATGTAGATCAAGTGATGGTGTCTCACATATATTAAGTTCAACACAACACAATTATAGATCAACACCCTAGACTAAACATATATTAATCTAAAAGCAATACAAGATGATTTGATGCATGAATAAAACAAAAATAAATAATGGGAAGTTTGGAATCTCAAAAAATCCCAATAGAGGAGCAAAAAAGGTGTTTGAAGGCAAATGAATTATGCAAATGAGGTGAAATAAGGGTAGAAATAAAAATAAAAAAAGAAAAAGAAATAAGGGGTTAGAAGGTCGAAATCTCGATGGTAGAACCCCTTTAAAACTGTCGGAACCTGTGTTATTTCGCAGGTTTTGACTGAAAAAGTTAAGTTTTATAACAAGTTTGGACCAAAATTGGTTGAACCCAAGTTTTGACAAGTTTTGTTCTAAATTTCGTATTGCACCAGCTGAAACATTGTATTTTTTCGGAATCTACGAGGTTTCAAAACCAAAATTTTCGGCCGTTTCTAGCAAGATTAGTACCATGCTTCAAACACTTATTTTGTCATCCATTGGGGATTTTGTAAGGGCCTATTTGGTTACATGAATCCAGAAATTTGAAATCTCTGCATTCACAAATGGGAGATTTATACCCGTTTGGTTATGTGAATACCTGGACTCATGAAATCTAGGGATTCACCTTTTTACACTAAAAACGTAATTCTGTAGATTTATGGGTATGAGGTGAAATCCAGAGATTTCATCCCTACTATAACAACGCTAAACATTTAAACCATGACTCCATAGATGTTTTTTCAAGATGAATCTACAGATTTGATTCCAAAGATTCAAGCTAACCAAACAGTTTCTATAGATTTGAAATCTCCAGACTCAAGTAACCAAACATGCCCTAAGAGTCTTACTAGGTGAGATTTCAAACTTCCCATTTCTTGTTTTGTTTTCTTCAAGCCTCAATTCCTCTTGTTTGCTTTCAAATTAATATATGTTTAGTCTAGGGTGTTGACTGTGTGGTTTCAAACTTATTTTTGATTATTGCTACTATTTTTTTATTTTTTTTATTTATTTTAAAAATTATTTTCTAAATTATGTATTTTGATGAAATTCATATGTATACATGATGTATGGGTTTGAACTTAATATATGTGAGACACTATCACTTGATTTACATTGTGTTGCTATTGAATTAAATTTATTGTTGTGAATTTATTGTTTTAATTATTTAAATTATTTATAATTATTTAAATATTAAAAATACTAATGTGTTTTTGATTTATATTTAAAAATAGGAGAATATTAGTAGAAGATGTATATAACTTTCGGATTTTTTGTAGTATTTGTAAGATACTTGGTGTGTATTTCTTATATCTAGCATACTTTTTGAAAGATGTCAGACATTGTTTGGCCATAGGCCATTGACAGCTCTTAGGGAAAAGAGAGTGTAATTATTGAAAGAAAAAGATAGGAGGAGGTGGGGCCACTAGATTGAAGATTCATCTAGCTGGCAGAGATAGGGATGTCACAGGATGTCCCAAGGTGCTCGTAGAGACCAAGCAGGCAATGGCACAATGCTTGAGGTGGAAAGCCAAAGAGGAAGGAGAAGAGATTATAGAGGGAGGAGTTTGAGGATACTTGCCTAGATGACCTCCCAGAGCTAGGAGAGTAGGACTTTGATCCAGAGGAGCCAGAAGAGTATGAACTTTATGGTGACTCGGAGACAACACAAATGAGGAGCATAATGAGGATGAGCAGGGAGCAACAAAGGATGGATGAGATGAGAGGCAGCAAAGGGCCATGAGAGTAGGGTCCTCTAGAGAGCCAAAGGTTCTAGGAGGTAGCTCCTAGTAGCCTATGAGGAGGAGCCAGAATGTTAAGGAGGAAATGCTATCCCACCCGCATGGGCCCCAACATGGGACTGAGCTTCATCCTAAGCAGCTACAAATCCTGATATTCAGATTCTTTGTATGGATCGGCCTTATTTAGGAGGCCAGAGCATAAGTAGAGAAACTAAAGCACATGTAGGGCAATGTGAAGGAGAAAGGGGGGCTCATTTTCTCCAAATGGGCCACTTACCACATGGATATATTTGAGGAGATAGGTAGAGTTGGGAGTGGTATACAGGGCCCACCCACATGAGATCTATAATGTGTACTTCCGTAAGCATGAGGAAGATTTGAATCAATAGATTGCCTGATTGAAGCTTATACGAGCTCATTATAGGGTTATTGTTATGTGTGATGGTTGGACTGGTCCCACTAGATAGTCCATCAATTTTACATTGAATTGTGATGGGAGGACAATTTTTCTAAGTCAATGGATGCATCCAAGGAGAAGGATGCAAAAGGCATACATAAGTTGTTGAAGCTGGAGGTGATAGAGGTTGGAGTGGATCATCTAATCGAGTTTGTGATAGATAATGGATCCAACTACAAAAAACTGGGCTAAAAATGATGGAGAATCCTAGGTATTAAATACATGCTTCTAGTACTAATTTTAAATACATACATGCTTAATGGTTCATTGCTTTTTGCTTCTAGCCTTCTACTAAAAAGCTCATTTAGACAGGCTTTTTTGGACAGATATAAGCTCTTTTCAACTTCATGTGCTGCTCATTGAATTGACCTTATTTTGAAGAACATGGGTTAAAGCAAGATTGTGAAGAAAGTGGTGTATCAAGCCCGACAAGTTAGCACATTCATTTATAACCATGGATATGCACTTCAGATGATGAGGGACTAGTGTTAAGGTGACTTGGTGAGGCCAAGCATAACCAGGTTTGCAACAAATTGGCTGAGGCCAAGCTTGAGAGCAAGTAGGTTGGCCTCAAGTCCATGTTCGCATTGGAGCAGTGGTTTGATTGGGAGGGTTCTTCAACCCCAGGAGGGAGGATAACATAGAATACTATACTGAATGACACCTTCTGGGATAATGTGAGGATTGTAGTGAAGTTGCTTGAGCCCGTTTTCCATGTTTTTAGGACGATAGATAAATAAAGAAGACCAACTCTACTACACATATGGCTGCAAAAGATAAGATGAAGTAGTATATTGCGATGGTCTACCCATGGGGCAACAAGAAAATCCTCGAAATCATCCAAAACAGATGGGAGAAGCAACTGCATCATCCATTAGACGAGGTTGGTGAGTTATTAAGTATAGTGGTGGATTTAATTTTCAATTTATTATCAAATTATTCCCACTTATTTTTGTCACTTGTTACTCAATATATTATCTAAATTCCAAGTACCATTACAAAGACATGCTTAGGAGGAGGCAAGACTTGATAAATGCTGTCCATATTGTAGTAGAGAGGATGGAACCAGATTGATCTAGACAACAATCATCAATTCAGAGGTGAGATTGTGATTTTATAATTCATTGTTTCATAGTTAGATACTAACCTAGTTATGGCTTTTGCTTTATATTAGATTAAGTCATTTAGGGATCCTATTGGGAGTTTCGGTCGCTCCGTGACAATATTGGCACAGAAAACCATCCCTGGGGGTAAGTCAGTTCACTATATATTTATATATGATCTTTTAATTAGTTACTTAAGTATTATATGACTCTGAGTCTATGACAAACTCTATTTGAATTGCAAATGTTTGTTGCAAACTGAATGGTGGTTGCAATATGGGACTGACTCATTCAACTTGTTTATGATTGCATATAAGTGCTCTAACAGGCATGTTCTGCCACTAGGTGTGACCAGAACTAGAGAACCTACTATTTGAGTGGGTCAGGGATAAAGGACAATTGTTGTTGGATGTGTAGGGAGGTTGTCCCAGTGGACATATTGTAAAGCAGATGGGGGATGATGTGCATGACTTCTTGGCCTAGGTGGGGAGAGTGCATATAGAGCCCACCTATCCCTTCGTGCCACACCCTGGTGCATCCACCCACAATGAGGATAATATTTTGTGGTCGGACACCAAGGATGATGCGACTCAGGCACCCACTTAGGATGATGATGATGATGATGAGGATGGATCTGGTAGAGGGGATGATGATGGACCTGGTGATCAGGATTCGGCTGATCCTAGGGAGAGAGATCACTATCACCAGCACCGCCACTATCACCAACATCTGTTGAGAGTCAGGGACAGGGAGGGCACTGAGATTCATAGGGGAGAGTCAGTTTTGCCATGCCACATAGAATGAAGATCAAAGAGGAGCAACATTTCATGGTTGTGCTTTGACATATAATCGGAAGGGGAAGGGGAAAAAGCATGGACATGGATATGAGGATGACAACTCATGATATGAGTCTTACCATCCTATAGAAGTGGGCAACTTGGTAGGCTTGATGGGATCCATGAGCTTGGATGAGTCTAGAGGCTCCACAGCTAGAGGATCCGGATGCTAGAGACTCATAGATTTCTAGTCCTACGATGGTGCATCTACTTTTGGGGCGTACTATTATGCACCTTATGGTATCCTTCCCGGTTATCAGGTACTAGTGGGACACACTCGAAGTTATTTTCTAGGCCCTGACGGGATGTTACATTGGTACTAAGGTGCTACTTTTGTGGATCCTGGGTCAGGGGCACATACATTTGTGGAGTCTATCTTCGGCACGACCCCCCCCCCCCCCCATGAGAGCCATCTCCTCTTTTATATTTGTATTACATTTTTCCTTAGGCAAGATATCTTAGGCATGTGGATGATGAGCCCTATAGAGCTACAATGGTAGACTACATCGACAACCATAGGGGAACATGTCATGGGATGTGTATGTCCAATGGTCGGAGGAGAGAATCATACAAGCACAATACTACTTGGCTTATAGGATGGATCCACCATGGCACTCAACTTGGATGGATTATAAGGAAATTTTGTTAACTTTTGTTGACTTGTTGTCTATGTAACCATTCTATCAAACAATTCATCTATGTTGATGATTCTATGCCTGCATGATTATAGTTTGTATTTCTCGGAACTAGTCATTTGCTAGTATACTTAATGATTACTTTTCATTGGTTTTTAGGGAAAATTACTAGTTCTATTGTGTTTATTATGCTTAAAATAGGTAGGAAGCAAGAAATTAGATGAAATGGAGGTCATATATAAGGCCTAAAAACCTAGGGTCGAAACTATGCTGGAAAAGTAGTAGGTTTCATTCGAAATTTCGGTTTTTGGCTAGGTTGAAACCAGCCTTGAAACTAAAACCTCAATCCTTGGTTTAAAGGCAAAAGAGTTGTGGAAATGAGGTGAAATGGGGGTAGAAATAAAAAGAAAAAAAAGAAAAGAAAAAAGGGGCTAGAAGGTCGAAATCTCACTGGCTGAACCCCTTTCTGCTACACTGAGTTTATCTGTATGATTTTTTTGAACAACCTAACACTCTGCATCGTACATCATAGTTGGTCGAACAACGGTCCTATAAAATTTTCCTTTAAGCTTTAATGGAATACACCGATCACACAAAACCCCGGATGCACCTCTTCACTTCATCTACCCTATTTTAATTCTTTGGGAAACATCATCCTTTATGTCACTTCTTTTATTTATGATTGAACCTAGGTACCTAAAACAATCACTCTAAGGAATCTCCTTATCATCAAGTATCACCACCTTATCGTTTACCCGATTATGACTAAAGTTACAAACTAGATATTCTGTTTTTGTTCTACTTAGTTAAAGCCTGTTGATTCCAAAGTTGCTCTCCATTATTCTAATTTTATATTAATCCCCATTTGAGTCTCATCTATCAATACAATATCATCAGCAAAAAGCATACACTAGAGGACCTCATCTTGAATGTCTTTGGTTAATTCATCAATTACAAGTGCAAATAGATATGGGCTTAAAGTTGATCATTGATGTAGCTCAATTGTAATTGAGAATTCATTACCTTGTCCCCCTATTGTTCTTACACTTGTCACCGAACCATCATACATATTCTTAACTATGTAGAACCATCATATATATTCTTAATTATGTCTACGTATTTACTTGCAACACTTCTTTTCTCTAGTACATTTTTATAGGTCAATAAATACCATTTGAAGGTCTTTCCTACATTCTCTATACCTTTCTATAAGTCTCCTAATTAGGTATATAGCCTTCGTTGTAGATCTTCCCAATATAACCTAAACTGGTTCTCCGTAATTGTAGTTAAGTGTCTCAAATGGGTTTCAATTACTCTCTCCCATAATTCCATAGTATGACTCATCAGTTTAATGCCCTTATAGTTATACAGTTTTGAATATATTTATTTTTGTAAATTGGAACCACGATGCTTCTCCTCCATTCATTTGGCATTTTCCCTGTGCTCATAATCTTATTAAACAACTTAGTCAACCAAACTATTCCATAGGTTCCTAAGCTCTTCCATACTTCTATTGCGATTTCATTAGGAACTTCTGTCTTGCCAAGTTTCATCCTCCTTAGTGCTTCTTTTACTTTGGACATCGAAATTCTCCGTATATAAGTTTGAAAATTTGTGCGTTGGTGAATGGTGTAATTGTCTGAATCGTAGGTGCTTGAAGTATGCTCGTTTAGTAGATATTTTCTTAATATCCTCATCACATACTAGTTCTTTGCCATTTCCATTTTTAATACATCCAACACAAGATCCCTACTCTTCCTATCCCTCATCTTAACTATCTTATAAATAGATTTTCCCCCTTCCTTTCTGTCCAACTTATTATATAACTCTTCCTACTTCTTTTCCCTTGGTTTTCCTACAATTTTATTAGCTTCATTTCTATCAAACCTATACTTTGAAGATCCTCGACATCGTTAGTTCTTTGCCGTATCTTAAAACTAGCTTTCTTATTCCTAATGGCAGCTTGAACCTCATTATCCTACCACCAAACCAAGTCTCTCTATAAAAATAGAGCTATTCTTTGATTCACCTAGGATATCTTTAGCCACCTTCTTGATACATATAGCCATCTTATTCTACATCGCATTTGTATCCCCTTTAAAATCCCACTTTCCTTGTTTGACTACTTTATTAGCAAAGGATTTCGAACACTATCCTTTCAAGTTCCACCATCTTATCCTAGGATAGTTAGCCTTGCACCTTTTATGAGTTTTTGGGGTTAGGCACATATCCAAGACCACAAGTCTATGTTGTGCAGTTAAGCTTTCCCCTATATCACCTTGTAATCCTTGCATAACAATCTATCCTTCCTTCTAGTTAGGAAGAAATCTATTTGGCTTTTATGATGTCCACTTTTGAAGGTAATTAAATGCTCCTCTCTCCTTTTTAAGTAAGTATTTATAATGGATAGATAAAAAACAATAACAAAATCTAAAATTGAGATCCCTTTCTCATTCCTCTCTCCAAAACCATATCCTCCATGTACACTCTTGTAGCCTCTTTGATATTTTCCAATATGTCTCTTGTTGCAAAAATCCGCTCGGCAACGCGAGTGCGAACAACCTGCAAAAAACGTGCTCGACCGGGTTGGTCGAGGAACATCTACGACGATTTAGTTAATGGAAGCTCATAGTAATAGAAGAAGAAAATAACTTGTAGAGCTCAATGCCAGAGAGTAACCCAAGAGTGCGTACTTGATAATGATAAAGGTGTGGGTATTTATAGATGTTAGGAGAGGTTACCTTAACTGTGCAGTAATGGAGTTCGAATGAAACTCTATAATTGCTGCTAACTTCCTGGGGAGAAGAATCTTATCCTCCAAGAGAGTATTACTTGGATTGTAGTTATGGAATCCGATCTGGACTCTAAGAGCAATTCAAAATACTTGACTTGATCGGAATCCTCATCCCTATCTTTAAGGAGGTTGGATATGATTCAAATTGTACATGTTGGTTTGTGCCTTCGATTTATTCATGGTTCGACCAAGGTTTGAACGGTCCGGTTCTTCTTTGGTTGACTTAAGTATGTCTATTATAAATTGTCCATAACATGAACCCCCCAGTCAGTGGTCACGTTAATTCCGTGTTCGGGGCCATGGGACTAAGTTTCTCCTGACCAGGATTCGATCTAGTCAAGCAATTTTTGGCTTGACTTGTGCTTAATCAAATTTGAAGACAACCTAGGCGGCTTACTAATTTGTGGAGTGACCTTTGACCCTGGCTTTTATGATGACCTCAAAATTGCTTGATCATTTTGGATGGTCGGAGAGTGGAATATTTTGATTTGGTTCATCAACCACCAGTTTTTGTGGTCGAAAAATGTTCTATACTTGTTTGAGAAGTCACCATGTTTCTGTAGTTGAGAAGCACATGCTAAATAGCGAGGCGAAGAGTTGCTCAGCAAGAGAAATATTTGCATTAATGCTTGTGTTGGATCAACCACTTTTGTTGGTTGATCTTGCCCTCGGTTGATTTATACTTTATTTAGTAGTAAAATTCCTTCATTGCCCTGGATCATGGTTTTCACCTTTTTTTTTGCAACTTCTTTGCTTTGTCATCTCGACCTTGGTCAATCTATTTGAGGTCGACCATAAGCCATTTGGTCATTGTGGCTCCATGCTCGGACCAAGGGACTAAGGCTGCGTTTGTTTGCTGGAATAAAGGTGGGGTGGGAAAATTCTTGAAAAAAATGTAGATTTCTTACTTTTCCCTTAAATTCCAAAATGGTAGATTGATTCCTTGAATCAAGGAAACTTGTCTGGTGATGTGGCAACCCAACTTTCTCACCCCAAGCCATTTTAAAACCCCACATATTTGGTGGGACTTTGTGGGAAAGTTGGGAAAAGTAAAAAGTGGGACCCACCACTATCACTTTTCCACAAAACCCTTTCCTTTCCTTTCCTTCTCCCTCACCCCATTACACATGGGACCCACATGTTTTTTTTCCCATCCCTTTTTTCCCACCCCACCTTTGCAAACAAACGCAGCCTAAGTTTTTCTCTTAATCTAGCTTTGATTTGGTTGGGTAGAGTTTATCTGACTTTTGCTCCACCAATGTTGCAAGTGGTGCATTCATGGGGATAAGATTTTTTGTATCATCTCTATTTAAGCCAATGTTCTGGTCGAACGCATTTGAATTTTCATAGTGCTCAAACCATTGATCTGGTCAAACTAGTTGTGGTCGAGCAGAATCATCAAATCGGTCGAGCTTTTGAACTTTCATTCCAAGTTGTTTGGTTGACCCTGTATTAGTTAAGCATTATGTTAATCCTTTCATAAATCCCCTTTCATAAATCCTTTGGTCTTCTTCATTGCCACTTTGGCTATTACCATTGGTCGTCCTCCTCTTTGAACGATGATTTTGCCAAGTTGCTATGGAATCCTGTTCATGACTTTGCCAAGTTTCCATGGTTACTCATTCATTGAATTATCATTGATCATCCTCCTCTTTGAACGATGATTTTGCCAAGTTGCCATAGTTACTTGTTTGATATATGTAGATATATGTTTGATCACTTCCCCTGAGCATGGTAAGTTGGGAATTGCTCAAAGAGCGAATTGATAGCAAATCTTTGTTCTTTTGCCAAGCCCAATTTTTAGTGGGTCCTCTTTTGCAAATTGGGCATAATCCTTTTGTACTTGATGCTGAAGTCTTTATCATCAATTATTTGATGTATTGATTCGAGTATGATAGCTTTGATAGCAAGGGGAGTTCCCTTAGGATACTACCCTACTCTCGTCTCGAGCAAGGGGAGTTCCCATAGGATACTACCCTACTCTTTTCTCAACCAAGGGGAGTTCCCTTAGGATACTACCCTGCTCTTTTCTCGAGCAAGGGGAGTTCCCTTAGGATACTGCCCTGCTATTTCTTTCTAGATATATCTCGAGCAAGCGGAGCTCCTTTAGGATATTGCCTTGCTCTTTTCTCGAGCAAAGGAGTTCCCTTAGGATACTGCCTTACTCTTGCAAAGGAGAGTTCCCTTAGGATACTGCCTTGCTCTTTCTTTCTCGAGCAAAGGGGAGTTCCCTTAGGATACTACCTTGCCCTCTCTTTCTCGAGCAATGGAAGTTCCCTTAGGATACTGCCCCCTGCTCTTTCTTTCTTGAGCAAGGGGAGTTCCCTTAGGATACTGCCCTGCTCTTTCTTTCTTGAGCAAGGGGAGTTCCCTTTGGATACTACCTTCCTCTCTTCTCGAGCAAGGGGAGTTCCCATAGGATACTGTCCTGCTCTTTCTTTCTCGAGCAAGGGGAGTTCCCTAGGATACTGCCCTGCTCTTTCATAGGTCTTACTCTTTTGTGAAGCCTAATTTCATAGGTCTTACTCTTTTGTGAAGCCTAATTTCATAGGTCTTACTCTTTTGTGAAGCCTAATTTCATAGGTCTTACTCTTTTTTGAAGCCTAATTTCATAGGTTTTACTCTTTTGTGAAGCCTAATTTTATAGATCTTACTCTTTTGTGAAGCCTAATTTTATAGGTCTTTTTTGTGAAGCCTAATCTCATAGGTCTTACTCCTTTGTGATTTTGTGAATGTAATCACAACTTTTGTTGGTCGGACGCAGCTTTGATTGCAGAATCCTTTGAACTTTCCTTGGTCGAGCACTTTTTGTAAAGAATCCATGGTCGAGCACTTCATCTTTGCAGCGAATGGTATTCGTTTGATTGTATTTTCTGAGATTGCTTGAATTTCATGATCGAGGAACTTGTTGCCCAGTTTTTGGGTCTCGTAGATGATATGCTCTGGAAGCGACTTGTTGATAGTCATTGAACTGGTTCTTGCCCAAGCATAAACACTCTAGTGTTGGTCAAGCATAGTCCTTCCAGTGCCGGTTGAGTAGAATTATTCTAGTGCTCGAACCATCTTGAAAAGGCTTGCTCAAAAAGAGGAATTTACATTGATGGTTAAACAGCGGATCAACCATCGTAGAAGAAAACTAAGGCCTTATGACGAAAACTAAGGCCTTTGACGAAGATAAAGTAATCTTTTTTTTTTTGGCCAAAAGTAAGTAATCATTTGCAGGTAAAGAGTCGCATTCCTTTGGAATTCTTAATATATTCTGCTTGATATTCCACATGCAACTCTAGGTTGTATATGGCAAATACTCCTGATTACGCATCAAATGTAGAAAGAATCTCTACAAATTGAAGATTTCAAATACTGTCAGAAAAAGAAATGATGATAAGAAATCTCTAATATAGACTCATCTTCTCTGAAGAAGATGAAAACAGCTCTTGAAGAAACTTTGCCGTTAGGAGGAGAATTCTTCTTTGAATTTTTTTTGTTGATGAACAATGTTTCTTTCCTTGACTCCATCACCGGCCATCATAAAAGTCAAAAGGTTGGGCTTATTAGTTGGCTTCGTTTTCTGCGCTACTTTGAATACCCCAAGTTCGAGTTCTGGATCGAAAAGGTTGTAGTCATGGAGCTTTTGCTTCTCCAATCACTTTCTTGACCCCGAAATCAAGGAATGCAATGTATGATTGGTACTTGGGAGTGTTGATGATCTCAGCAATAATGTAGGCGTTTGGTGTTAGTTGAGCTATCGGAAGTCACAGTAGCAAAGTCATGGCAAGAGGACTTGCTAGTCTCGTAGAGAACACAAGAATAATTTACTCCGATGATGGAACTAGTGTCACTCCACGCTTGTAGAAACGACGGTGACTAGTTCCATGGGTGTTCAGGAGCTAAAAAACACTGCAGTTGAACCAGAGAGCTTTAATGATCAAAGTTAAAAGATTCCTGTCGGCCTTCATTGAGATGTTGATTGAGTCGGCTAGAGGTAGTGCAGCAAGAGAATCTCTCCTTGGAAATCCTCGATGATGCTAGTGCTGCTCCGATGAATCTTGAACCAGCCGTGAAGGCATGCATTGAACGTCTACAATCTTTGTTCATTGCTACGGACCTCCTGGCTGCCACGAAGCTACGGCTTCTTGCTAAGAACAGATCTGAGAATCGAGCAGTTATTGGTAAATTCGGTGCTGTTCCAGCCTTGATTCTGCTTCTCCGTTGCAGTGATCCGTGGGCGCAAGAACATGCCGTAGAGCTCTTTTGAATTTCTCTCTCCATGAAGACAACAAATCCTTGATTACCGATGCTGGAGCTATAAAGCCTCTCATTTATGTTCTTAAAACCGGCACTGAGATGTACAAGCAGAAACTGCTTGTGCTCTGCTTAGTCTCGCGTTGATTGAAGACAACAAAATCCCAATCGCTACATGTGGAGCTATTCCACCATTGATGTCTCTTCTCTTGAAAGGTTCTTTTTGCGGGAAGAAAAGCTTCCTTAGTCCTTACTACGCTTTACAAGCTCTGTACGGTGCGGCAGAACAAAGAGAGGACCGCGACTGCTGGAGCAGTGAAACCGCTCTTGGAGACGGTTTACATTTTTTCAATTGTTCAGTACCAGAATTTTCAGGGGCAAATTCCTCGTCAATTTTGACAGAGAGAGAACTACTTAATGCGGCTCTAGAGAACATCAATGTTGCAGTGGGTTGAAGTTTGCGGAGCGCTTCAAGGCACAGATTGTCATCACCTGTCAAGCGTATGTCAAGTGTTCACAAATACAGTGACTGCAGAAAACATGGCTACATATCATGATAATCAGCATATTTCAGATGCCACAGATCGCTAAACAAGCTTTCCAACAATTCAACAGATCCATATGCTTCTCCCCAAGAAGTTTCTTAGCCACCTCTTCAGTGGATCTACAAATGGAATCAGAAATCATATTCCTTCACAAGAAGAGGGTGGTTGCATGCTTGATGAAGACACAAGGGCATCAACAAAATGTTAACATAATTCTGTTTAATGGTGCCAGCAACTGCATAAACGTCAAATCGTGCACGTGAATCAGCCTCATTTTGTAATAGAATTCTCATTCCTCCATCGAGAAATCCATCATCTTTAATTCTATTGATTTTGGGGGCAAGTTAATAATTGGTTGCCCATCAACAAGTGTGGCCTTGGTGCAGCACAAATTTGTTGTTTTCAGCACAGCTTGTAGCTTCTTGTAGCCAGTTGTTGGATGCTTAGTGATTGGCACCTTTATCATTGAGCAGAATGACTTATAGAAAGCATATGGATCATATTTGATGAATCTGAAGTAACTATACAGATCATCAACGGTACTCTGGATAGGTGTCCTTGACAAACACCATCTCCTTTTGGCTTAAATTTCCCCTGGCAGGCTCTAGCCACTTGCTTCTATAAATTTTAATGTTCTAGGCTTCATCCAATAATAGAAGAGATTGATCACAAAGTGGTTAGATGAACCTGCAAGAGTATCATGAGGAGGGATATTTTTTCTTCCTTCTTGTTGCATCCTCTTCATCGACATGGTCCATCCTGTTTATTCAGGTTACTCCCAAGTCGTATTTCTAATCTGGTTTGCACGATGACTTCTTGATATTTTCCCACAGACGGCACCAATTGTTGTTGCAAAAATCCGTTCGGCAATGCGAGCGAACAACCTGCAGAAAATATGCTTGACCTGGTTGGTTGAGGAACGTCTACGACGATCTAGTTAGTGGAAGTTCATAGCTTTAGAAGAAGAAAATAACTTGTAGAGCTCTCAATGCCAGAGAGTAACCCAAAAGTGCATACCTAATAATGATAAAGGTGTGGGTATTTATGATCTTAGGAGATGTTACCTTAACTATGCAGTAATGGAGTTCAAATGGAACTCTATAATTGTTGCTAACTTCCTGGGGAGAAGAATCTTATCCTCAAAGAGTGTATTACTTGGATTGTAGTTGTGGAATCTGATTTGGACTCTAAGAGCAATTCAAAATACCTGACTTGATCGGAATCCTTATCCCTATATTTAAGGAGGTCAGATACGATTCAAATTGTACACGTTGCTTTGTGCCTTTATTTTATTCGTGGTCCGCCCAAGGATTGAACGGTCTAGTTCTTCTTTGGGTCGACCTAAGTATATCTATTATAAATTGTCCATAACAATGTCCATTTAGATCATCTCCTATGATAATCTTTTCTCCTTGACGAATTCCTTGCATTAATTCATCTATATTTTCCCAAAATTTTAGCTTTAGACTTTCATCCAATCCTACTTGAGGTTCATATGCACAAATTATATTTATGAACTCTTTCTCCATTACAAGTTTGATAGCAATGATCCTATCACCCACTCTTTTAATATCCACCACATCATTTTTTAAATC
The DNA here is from genome assembly GCF_041222555.1 of Hakea prostrata. Classification (NCBI taxonomy): domain Eukaryota; kingdom Viridiplantae; phylum Streptophyta; class Magnoliopsida; order Proteales; family Proteaceae; genus Hakea; species Hakea prostrata. The sequence goes on along the minus strand of NC_142609.1, from coordinate 22,942,672 downwards.
CTTATCCACTATTATACCTACTCCATTTTTATTAGTTTTATCTCCAGTATACCAAAGTTTAAAGTCATCCAACTCTTTAGCTTTTTTACCCTTCCATCTAGTCTCTTGAATGCAAACTATATTAATCTTTTTTTTCCTGATGACATCTATTAATTCTACGCTCTTACCTGTTAAAGATCCTATGTTCCAAGATGTCAATCTAATCCTACGTTTTTGGACTAGCTTCTTTACCTGCACTTGTCCACATCATAGGAACCCTTGCCTACTTATCATCGCATCCAGGCATCGATGAGATGCGTCGCTTACAAGGGATGCCCTAGCTAACCCTTGCCTGCTTATCACTACACCCAGGCCATAGTGTAGTGTGTTGCTTCTTTTGTTGGGGGATGCCTAGCATAACGGTTATCAGATAAGGTCGAATCCATGAAAAGGGTTTGGCTAGATTTTTTCTGGGGCTGGCTGCTGACTTGACGCACCAACCCTCCTCCTTTACCCAGGCTTGGGACCGGCAGCAAAACACTGGCGGAGTTGAAGATAGCAAATATACTAGTTACTTAATTGGGTGGATAATGAATATACTAATAAATTAAAGATATGTGCAGCAGCATAATTTAGCCAAGGCTTTCCAAATCAACTCTTTTTGCTTTCCAAGCTTGGATGATGTCAATGCAAGATTGCATCAGAATGGTTCATGAGTCAGAACTCGAAAACAACCCCCTTGTCATCGATTTCTCACCTCTTCTTTTCTCTCCTATTATAGCAGCTTCTTGTGATGAGATGGGGTGAGGGCGTGGAGATAGTGTTAGGCATGATTTTATACGAAGTTCCTATTTGATTGTAAGCTACATGGTGGCAAACACTTTCTATTTGGTAACCCATTCTTTCATTATAAATAAATGCCCACAATTTGAGTTATAAAATGAGAGCTTTGGCTTGGTAGGTGATGTAGATTCATCTCCAAAGTAGGCTTCTTTCATCATGAACAGGTCTAGGTCATGCAGGACCGAATTCCCACACCAAGTGGAAGTCCAGGGCCTGGAGAAGTCACTAAGCTTGCAGCCCAGCAGCACACCGACAAATGGATAGCATTCTAGTCTTTTTAAGGCGTGGTAATTCTTGGTTGGGCAGGGGCAGTTCATTAATTCTGCACAAACTTAAAGGCAGTTAATGCAGGAGTTTTGTTTCAATAAAGCAGTCCATGATTTGGGTGCTCAGGTCCTTGTAGGGCAGATTATAAGACCTAATTGGTTGCTGTTTCTAGGTCTTAGTTATTTGTGGATTGTAAGTGTTTCAAGTAGAACAACCCTCCAAAAAAAGACACGAATAAATAAAAAGATAAAAGATAAAAATAAAAACAACACATTAGAGGAGGCCACAGTTGATTAATAAAAAATATTCTGTCAAGTGCAAGTGCTTTGTGTGTGGTTCTGTTTGCTACTGCAATTGCTGGATATGTGAACCTCAGACAAGTACCTCCAAGAGTTGAAAATAACTTTTAAGATTCTTGGTGGGATCAAGTCAAGACCTTTGCCATGCCTGAACAAGCGCCATTCAAGACTCTTTTTTACTTGAATTCAAAGCTTCACAAGGCTCCCCCATGTAGGTATCTGGCAGCCTAGATCCCATCCCCTCCATCTTACACCCTCAACTTCTATTCTTGATGCCCATACTGGGTCAAACCATTCTTCCTTCATAATCAAGAAGCTTCATATCTGCCTAACCCTCCATTAAGATCATACCAAACTTCCACGTAAACCTTGACATCTCCCCTGCCTTCTGTCAAAGTTGTAGCCAATTCTAATCTGTTTGACAGCCAATTCTAATCTGTATACAATCATTTTTCATTTTAAACCCCAACTTAAAAGCCTAATAAACACAGGGAAACCTGCACCACCTCAATACCACCACCATCCTTCAAAATAAATAAATAAATAAGGGAAGGGTGCTAAGAAAATGAAAATTAGGTTGCTTTTAGTCTAAGAGCTCAGCTTGCAGCCCAGGAGTTGATGCTTGGCATTTGATTGATTCTATTAGTCCTAAAAATTACTGGTGAAAGTTTGCTGCTGGTATAGCTTTAAGAATTACTAAGTGTTCCACAATTATCTGGGCTTTATATATTTGACTAACTGATGATGCAGATACCTCCAACGAGAGCAAAATCTCCCAAGCTTGGCCGCCATAAGAACTCAACAGTAAACATTGAAGGAAATAGCAGCGGCAGTTGCAGAGTGGGCCGTCTGAGTCTTGATGAGAGAGTCTCCCAAAATGGCTTCACAAAAGGACCATCCCCTTCACAAAACAGGAAACCTTGTAGGAAGTCTCTTCCCAAACTGCCTTCTGAAAAGTCCACTGTGGCTCATACAACAGATGATGCCATTTCTTCTACCCCTTATGAAGATCACAACTTGGAAAATGAAGCTCATCTAATTGCTGGACCAAGCCAAGCTGAACCCAGTCCTGATGATGGATATGGGACCCAAGTGCATGCAGAGCTCTGTTTAGAACAAAAACCCATGAGACAACCTCATGTGATTGAGCATTTAACAGAGCAACAATGAGACTGGTTCTGCGTTTCTTGACAGCAGAGACAGCGTGTCTGCTGAAAATAATGAAGTATGATGGTGTGAAGGATTTTGTATTATGGGTTGTTTGGTCCATCTTGTTCATAGTCAATATCAAGATTAATTGCTTCTTTGTATGCTTGTTTTTGTGATTGCCTGAAGGTTCATAAGGACTTGGCACTGCAATTGCAGCAACCACCCTTGTATTATTAATGAGATTTCTTCCACCCAGTTCTGGATTTCATTTCATATTTTGCTTATGTTATCATTAAGAGTCTGCTGCTTCCATGTTGGAGTCTTGGGAGAAATTTAGTTATTTTTTGCCAGAACCATTTGAAGGCTTGGGCTTTGTCTTTGGCGGCCAGCTCTTCATCTTGCTAGGCAATTCAGTTGCGAAGGGTGTTTGTCTCGCTCTTTATTTCCTCCATATTGCTCTTTAGGACATACACCTCCCTGAGGACTCAAGTCTCCCTCTCATGCAACTTCTTCTTGGACGAGCTAGCAGCCTCAAGCTTGACCTCTTTTTCTCTCAAACCCTCTTGCAGCTTTAAAATAGAGAGGGAGTCGGTCTAGCCACAGTGTAGGGCCTCGCCAATGGGCTGCATGGCAGCACACAGGAGCCTACACAGGACGAAAAAGTTTTAGTATAAGACGAAATAAGACAAGGGTATATCTGAACAAGAGGACTTGTGAAGAGATACTTACCGGGTGGCTAGATCGTATACATCTTTGCAAGCAAGACCGCACAGGAACTTTTGGTTGACGAGAGTGACTCCTGTCAACCACTCCCTAGCCGTGGAGGACCCTAGGGGTCCCTCAGAATGGTGCTGTCTGCAGTTGATGACAAATCTGGATGGAGAGCATGCAACCCCTGAGACGAGAAAGCCTCAACAATAGAGGAGCCTAGGAGGAACTAAGATATTGTAGTATCCTCCCGAGCCTTCTGGGAGATAGGTTCCAAAGGAGGTTTGGTATATCCCCCTCCTCTTCAGCAAGAACTAGATGGTCGTCAATCGACCTCTTCTTCTCAAACCGAGGAGGTAGTGCTTTCTTGTCTTAGACAACGGCAACAATGGTACTAGCCCCCTTTAAGGTCTGGGGGACTTTCTTCTTCTTCTTTGGGGCAGTCTTGCTGGTTGTCCCCTTCAAACGATCTTTGTTCGGCCTCACCAGAAATCAGGCTGCAGCTTCCTCGGTCTCCCTCTCAAGGTCTTCGGGAGAAACTCCAAGAAGCACTACATAAAAGCCGAACAACAAAGAGTTAGTAAACATAAGAAATAATCTAGAAAGGATCTAGCACTAAAGAAGTAGGGCTCACTGGGCGAAAATCTCCAACTACAAAGAACGTTGGGGTATTCTGGACAACATCCATGCATGGCAAATTGGTTGCAGTCCTTGACAGGTAGACCAAGGATACACCTTTTTGCTATAGCTTCAGCATCAGATAAGGGAGGAAGATTGTTTGACCGAGGAGCTGAGCCACTTGTCCACTAGCAGGGATGCCATCCCTTCATGTTCGATGGGAGGGTCCCCTTTGCTACCATGTTGCCTTCCCAGCAAATTTGGTTGGAGGTGCGCTTAGAAATATAGAACCATCCAACCTGGTCCTGCTTCTTGGCCATGAAGAAATCATGGACGGTAGGTTTCACATAAACTTTCTTGCTACAAAACCCCCAGAAGTAGATAATGTTCCTCCAACTATTAGGGGCAAGCAAGCATGCCTGGCCATATACCAAAGTGATTCAGGATACACAAAACTTTGTGCATAGAAAGGCGAAGGCCGCTCTCAAAGGTGTCTTTATACATGGAAAACTTGTCAGGAGGAGGTTTGTCCGCACACTCTTTGTAGGTCAGCAGGGCACATAAAGCATACTTTAGGGAGGATGTCGTACAATGTTCGAAAATTGTCGAAATCCTCCTTAGTGAACTTAAAAGGCTGGAATTCAAGGCCTGAAGTAGTCGGATTGTACTCAATGTGAGTGGGAGTAAGGGGTTTGTTCCACTCGATGGCCAACTGTTTGTCCATGATGATCGCTATTCTATCCCTTCTCTCTTTCTTGAAATGAGCATGGGACCTTAGGCTACTCTTATCCTATGGATGAGACGGAGCTACTCGGGGATGAGATTCATGTTCGGACTTATTAGAGGGTTCATTGCCTAAAGGTTCATGAGTGGGCACATAAATGTATTGGTGGTCGGACAAAGCATCCTCGCTGGTGGACACGTTTGGGCAACCCCAAGGGGGTTCTCTGAATCTCCCGAGGGAGGGAAGCACACCTACCCGAGTAGGTGTGTGTGTCCCCCCCGAGGGGGTTCTCTGAATCTCCTCAGGGAGGGGAGCACACCTACCCACTCGGGCAGGTGCGTATTATCCCCTCATGAGCCATGCATGAGATAAGTTCGAAAGGTAAGAAGACCTTCAATACTAAGTCTAAGAGTGACGTTGAAGAAGACCAAGTCAAAAGGGTCAGTTTGTTGCGTCTAGATCTTCTTCGAGAGCTGGATAGTTGGATAACCTCTTGGAGATCTCCAATTGAATACAAGTAGCTAAGATGTCTGCACTCACAAAGAAAACAAGAACAGGTCGGCTTAGTCTTGGTCGGGGAACTGCCTTCGACGCCCAAGTTAATCTAGGCAACAACAGAAGGCCTTGAGAGGGTTCTCAAAGCGTAGAGACTAATAGTAAGTTGAATCTCATAGCTTTCTCATCTTCGGATGGAGGTTATATAGAGGTTAACTGGAGGTGGTGTCTCCATGAATTTCGCCCATTTTGTTGAAGAGTGGGCAAGTGGCCTTAGGAAGCATGTTCCCTTCTTTGGCGAGCCTAATAGAGCCGTTATTCCCTTATCCACCTCCCCAAGTCTCGGAGTGGATATGATGGGTAGTTATCTCTAACTGACCCTTTTGACTTGGTCGTCTTCAATGTTACTCTTGGACTTAGCATTGAGTGTCCTCTCTCTTTACAAACCTATTTCAAGTATGAGTGGATTCCTTAAGAAGGTGTTATCCAACTACCCGAGTGGGTGTATGTTTCCTCCCGAGGGGGGTTCTTCAAGGATTCCCCAATGGGGTGATATCCACAACCCGAGTGGGTGTGTATTTCCTCCCGAGGGGGGTTCTTTAAGGATTACCCAAGGGGGTGATATCCACTACCCGAGGGGGTGTGTATTTCCTCCCGAGGGGGGTTCTTCAAGGATTCCCCAAGGGGGTGATATCCACAACCCGAGGGTGTGTGTGTTACCTCCCGAGGGGCCTCTCGGGTTACACATCCTCCACAACAGAGCCCCCCATTCCATGCTATCGGCTTCTCGAACGTATGGAATGCTTCTCTTGCATTTCTTCTCATCCAAGTTTCTCATCCAAGCTTTTATCTAGAGACTCTTGGGTATATGTGTCACATCCACCCAGCCGGTACCCTACCTGGCATACCCGAGTGTGTGATCCACAACCCCGAAGATCAAGTATTGAGGTAATCAACCTCCCACATAGACAATAACATAATCATGAATATAAATAATCAATGTGCAAAAGATAAAAGATCCAAATAAGGAAAGAATAAATCATATATAATCAGAGTACGAAAAACAATCAGAATGTCTAAATCAATAAGTAAAGTGAGGCGGAATCTGTCACATCCACCCTAAGGGTACCCTATCTGGATTACCCGGTGGAGTGATCCACAGCCCGAAAGATCAAGTTTAGGAACGATCATATCCATTTAGCACAATAATTTAATCAAAAGCAAGAACAAATCAAAATTTTCAATTAACTTAATAATAAAAGTCAAGGAAGAATCTCAGAAGAATCACAAAGAGCATCAGAGTGCAGAAAGATACTAATAAAATAATTAATCAAAATTGAAATGAGGCGGAAACCCATTCTACAATAACAACGGAAGGTAGATCCAGATAAGGTGCAGGTTACAACCAGTTCTTAAAAGAAGGGAAAGAAAAGGTAAACAACTAAATTACAGTTTCTTCTACCTTATACAATATTTCCTAAATAACAAAATTATAAGAAACTAAGCCAGACCACATATGCTCATGACAAAAATCAGTCTCGGACTACTAATCTTTATCAACGTATTCACCGCCACCAGTGTGGTACAAGTCACCAACTTGGTCTTCAGAGTGTTGACTGTCACAATCAACAATAGTAGTACCTGCAGAAAAGTCTAACAAAATATGTTGCAAAAAGGAGTGAGTTCAAAAGAACTCAGCAAGGTAGTCATTCCATAAAACATAAGCCATATGATACAAGCCATAACATGATGCAATATAATATGAAACACATGATGCAAGTATGATTCTAACTCTATGAATGTTTGTCTCTAAGGTAGACATGCTTTAAGTCATAGCACCATACTTCTTTGGGTAGGTCTCAATCACTCAAGCCGATGGGAGTTGGGTCCTGAAACCTTCCGGACAACCTTGGCTGGGGTTTCGGTCACCGCTCACATCACCATTTGGTATAAGTATTGGCGCATGTCAAGGTAAAGCCTAGCTCAATGCAAGTCATCTACTCAGTCATATCATGTCAGATCCAGATACGTCCATTCCTCGCCCCCGGCGATCCTTTCCGGTATCCTTCACACTAGAGTCAGCGTAATCCCGGATTACGGACTCATCAACCCTATTGGTCATCCACAAATAGTAAACGGGAAGCTCTCACGTCCTCTCACGGGTTGGTTACCGGTCTTGAGCGCCCGTGAGCCCATGTCTATCCATTTGCAACCCTACCAATAAATGGTCCCTCTCGGGTATCCGCAGTATGGTTTATGTCCTCTCACGGGGTGGTTACCGGTCTTGAGCGCCCATCAAACCATACCCTACCACGGGTCGTTCGGTCTCAATGCCCTTCCGATTCGGGTCTGATACGACAGGGACATCCTAGCCAAACAACTAGACAATCCTATGTATGTCATCCAATAACCCGAGAAAGTGTCGATGGGCACCTTCGGAGAACATCCCATACTATTCCCTCTGATGCCCAAGGACAGAAGTGTCAATAGAACACTCCCCAATCCCAAGTTATACCTAAGCAACCACATACTCAAGTCCAACATCTCACATACATTTGATACATCATCATAACAGAAGTTCAGTCATAATATTGAAATGATTCATCATAAGTATAATTGACAATAATAATCAATCATTATAACAAGAATATATGAAATCACAATACTACTATTCTAAGTATGTATAACAGTCCTATGATATTCAAAAGCAGTAAAGAGACCATGTTCACTAAGTTATGAAAATCAAGGCTTAAGCACATAGCCTATGTATTTATGGCGATAACGATCCTTACCTTAATCGAGTCGAAACTAATCCCAAAGATCACTTAGAATAGCCCAAAAGTCAGTGTTTGTACCCTAGACAACACACAAGTAACATCAGAGAAGAAAGCAATCGAATCGGAGGTCAAACGGATCAATTCGGCCGAGTACAGGGGTGTTACCATCTCTTGGTTGACTGGCTTGGTCGACTGTCAGTCGACCAAGACTTGTTATCCTCAGGGCAGAATTGAAACTTGGTCCGAAACTGACCTTCCGATGTTCCGGTCGACACAAAATTTGGAGGGCATGTTTATAACAGTAAGAGGATACTACACACTAATTTTCATGATGATCCAACGGTCCAATCAGAAATGCCCAATTCGAAATCTTAAGTTCTATATGTTACTTATCAAGAATTAAATTGGAATGGATAGAAATTGTAAAGGATGATGGGAATCAAACAAATGAATGTTAAAAATCAAGTTAGAATCTTAATTTCATTATAGTCTAAGCTTAACATGCATCTACATATCAGATTTGAATCAAAATAGGTTAAATTGAAGAGAATCAAAGTGATGGAGTGCAATTAATCTCAATTGAATCATAACATAGCATGAGTGGGGAAGGATCAAGGAATTTAAAGGGGGAAACTCATGGTTAAGTGTTTGCAAGGTTGCAGCACTTCAGCCATGGTTTCAAGATCATCAAATGATAGAAAAATGAATAGATTAGAAGAAAAATAGAAGAAATCATACCTTGAGTTGATGATTAAGGTGCAACACAAATGATTGGAGTCAAAGATCTTCAAAAACACCAAGAAAAGCCCAAGAGAGTGTCCAACCTCGTTCTCTGGAGTGCCAAAGCTTAGTTTAGGTCCTCATTCACGAGTTCCAAAAAGGTAGGGGCAAAATGGGGAGTGATTTAGTGAATATTAGAATTCCATTACTGTTGGTCGACTGGCTGGTTGACTGTCAGTCAACCAAGCAGTCGACCAAGACATGAACATCAACTTCAGACAAGGATTCGGATGGCTATACTGGGTCAAATTGAGTGAGGTTTTCTCCTACAAGTCAATCAAGAAATCTAGTTTCCAGAAATACCTTTGGATCAAGCATTGGAGCTCATTAGGTGCTTCAACTAATTCAATCTTCTTCGATGCGCAGGCAGGATTGGTCAGACATAGTTCAGCAACTTCGGATAGGGATTCGGAAGGCTATACAAGGTCAAATTGAGTGGGGTTTTCTTCTACAAGTCCATCAAGAAGTCTAGTTTCGGAATATTTATTCGGATTAGGCATGGGAGTTCATTAGGTCCACCAACTAAGCTCACCTTCTTCAGGCTGCAGATTCAAAACTAACACTGACAATGCTCTCAAGTGAGGGGCATTATTGCAATAAGAGTTGTATGCTCAAGATATGAAATGCATGCACCACCAAAGCCTTTAATCACCTCAAGCTTGACTTCCACAAGCTTACTTTAACACCTTGGTATGTTCTTCAAGGTTGGGGAGAAGGTGAAAGGCAAAGCACAAGGCTTTCTTGCAATTTGAGAGCTTTAGGATCACTTGGAGAGTGGGTGATCAAGTGTGAGTGTTGTTCCTCTCAAATGAGGTGAATTGGGTTTATATAGAGCACCTTTGAGTGCCAAAACCCAATCCCCAACGGATAGAAAACGGACACATTTTTGTCCTGTTTTTCAGCCCAGACGGACGTCCGTCTGGTTAGACGGTCATCCGTCTCAAAAGTATCCGTTGCAAACAGCTGGAGAGGATATTCTCTTTAAACTAGCTGTTATAGTCAAATCTGGGTCGACGGACGTCCGTCTCGCCCGCGCGGTCGGGACGGACATCCGGCTGCACGGACATCCGTCTGCCCCGAGGTCATCCGTCCGGCTCGGACTCGCTCGCAGGACGGACATCCGTCTGCGCAGGACGGAAATTCCGTCTCGGCCTTCTGTTGTTTTCTCGAGAAACGAGTTATCGATGCAGACGGACATCCGTCCGGCTCGGACCGCTCGCTCGGACGGACATCCGTCCGCGACGGAAATTCCGTCCGGCCTTCTCGTTGTTTTCTCGAGAAACGAGTTATCGATACGCGACGGACATCCGTCCGCTCAGATGGCTGTCCGTCTGAACTCTATTTTGCTGACTTAAGTTGGGGCTGGGACATGGCTTGGGTTTTTGGACTTTTCGGTCAACCCTAAGCATTGTACACCTCACTAACATGTCCTAGGTCACTCTAGTAATATGAATTACATATAATTGATGCATTTACATGAATGTGTATGCGAGAGTGTCCTAAGCCCTAATTCAACCTAAGTCTTGATCTTGTCCTAAGCCCTAATTCAACCTAAGTCTTGATCTTCGACTTGATTTTGTGCAACGGTCTTCATGTCCATCTTGGCATGGTCATCTTGACTTAGACTTCATGTCCATCTTCACGTCTATCTTGGCATGATCTTGGCTTTGACTTGCATATGGCTTTGACTTGGAGTTGGTCCACTTGTTCTCATCTTGAACTAAAACATCATAACTCAATATAGCCATTAGTAATTCATGCTTATTATCATCAAAACCAATAGAGGCTGATGTGGCAAATGCTGACATGGCATTTCCCAACACAATAGGTAACTAAATTGTTCTCAATCTTATAGACAACATCTCTATAAGTATAAATCTAAAAAATGGCTCAAGGGCGCTTCCACTCTATGGTCGGACTAAGCATCATACGCAGCATAACCACCTGCGGAATCTTCAGTGTAATTGTCGTAACCGCAATCATCTTCTTGGAAATATGCCTCTTCTCCTTGCGCTTCTTCATACGAGCAGTCATGATACTCAAAACCTGTAGAGAAATCTAACAATAAATTGTACAAAAGGAATGAGTTTCAAAGAAACCCAGTAAGGCAGTTAATCCATAACAACATAAATGGCAGGATTTCAAAGCAAAGTAAAATGCTATATGATATGAAACACATGATGCAATATGATTCTAACTCTATGTATGTTGGTCTCTATTGACAGACATGCTTTAAGTCATAGCACCGTACTTCTTTAGGAAGGTCTCATCACACAACGCCTTTTGGTAGTGGGTCTGGCATCCCTCGGGACATTCCATGGCTGGGGGTTAAGTCACCACTCTCTCATATCACCATTGGTCTAAGTACTAGCACATGTCAGGGTCAAAGCCTAGCCAAATGCAAGTCTCCTACTTAGTTACATCAAGTCAGATCCAGATACGTCTATTCCTCGCCCCTGGCGATCCTTTCCGGTATCCTTCACACTAGAGTCTTCATAGTCCCTGACTACGGACTTATCAACCCTATAGGTTATCCACATATGGTAAACGGGAAGCTCTCACGTCCTTTCACGGGTTGGTTTCATGTCTTAAGCACCCGTGAGCCCAAGTCTATCCATATGCAACCCTACCGATAAATGGTCCCCACAATGTGATTCCTGTCCTCTCACAGGTTGGTTATCGGTCTTGAGCGCCCATGAATCCCCATTGCTACCACGGGTCGTTCGGTCTCAATACCCCTCCGATTAGGGTATGACATAACGGGAAATCCTAGCCAAACACTACTAGACAGCCCTAGATATGTCATCCAACAGTTTAGGAAGGTGTCCAAAGGGCATCTCTGGAAACATCCCATAATATTCCCGTAGTTGTCCAAGGACAGAAGTGTCAAAAGGACACCTCCCCTTTTCAAACCATACTTAATCATTCACAAACATAATTCCATCATGTCACAAATATGGTAACTTCTTATATGGAAGAAATCAATAATAACATCCAACTTGCAAATATTTGGTAAGTAAATCATACATGAATCAATTTAGTATAAACAAGTACTGCTACTGTAATCAAGGTAGTTGCATAAGTAGTATATCATTGTACGAATCTAATTAAGGAAACAAATCAGTGATATTCAAATATAGAAACTAGAACATGCAATCTATGTAGTTAAGGAAATAACCATCCTTACTTTATATAACTCGCAAAGGAATCTTAGGGAATCAAGTAAGACCTTGACTAAACTTGGGAAGAAAGTCCTAAACAAGTATATATAACATATTAGGAAAGATACTAAAAAGGAAAGATATCAAAACATCCAAAACAGACCAAATATGAGGTTACTGTACTCATTGGTCGATTGGATTGGTCTATTGCTTCATTCGACCAATGGGTCGACCAACAGAGATAGTGGCCTTCAAAATCAGAGTTTTTAAAATATAAAACCGAATTTGGTGGTTCAAAAGGGTACTAAACAAGGGGGAAACTACAATGGCAGTATACTAGTATATAGAGGACTCCAAAACACTAATCAAATCAAGTCTTCAAGTTACAATTTAGGAAACAAAAAGTTACCATAATTAGATCAATCATGGTTTTTGAAGAATTCATGGTAAAAATCATGGACAAGAACAGTAGGATGATGGATTACTATTATGATAAAGGATTCATGAATAGTATGCATAGATTCTCAAAAGAAATAGAGCTATGACTGACGAACATCAATCTAAATAAGGAAAGAGAATGAATACAAGCTTTCCTTCAAAAGCGAGTGATGATCTTGATGAAGATCATCCACCAAACTTTAGATCCTTAGGAAAAGAGAGGGAAAGAGTATAGTGATGGTTGCAACAGAGATACAACATCACTACTACTGTCCTCAATCAGAAAAGGAAATAAAAATAATGAAGAATCAAAGATGAAACATAGAAGAGGATGATCACATACCTTTTTGTGTAAAAGCACGAGTTTTGACAAAGATCCGTCAAGATAATCACCAAGGATGCAAGGGAGATGACTTGCAGAGGGGCTCAGGTAACGTTCCAAAGCGTTTGGAGGCGAGAAAATACGAAGTAGACTCGAGATTGGACTTAAATAGAGCAAGCAAAGACCTAATTAGAAAAATCAGATCCCATTGATCGATTGGATTGGTCGACTGGTCCAGTCGACTAATGAGTCGACCAATTAGGACAGCAAGTCCAAAACAGGGAAATGAAGGCTCAGATCAAATCCAAACATAAAGGGGTTTTGCACACACATTAAGTGACTTACTTAGTAGGTAGAAATGGCTTCGAACCATGATAGAGAGCACTCCAAGCCTATCAACTAATTCCATCTTCACCAGGGTGCAGTTTCCATAAATGGAACACTGACATCAACACTCATGGATTCCAAGCCAGCCACCAAGTCTTCCACTAGAATGGCCCATAGCTGACTTCTTGCTTTACTTCGGGTTGTCGGACCTACAAACAACAGGGTTTCCGGGTCAAGGTTAGGGCTGGATTTCACAATATGTCTTCTTAAATGACAAAAGTCATTTCTTCGAAAGCCTTCTTCAAGCGTTACGATTCTCAATTTGTAACCATTGCGTTGATTTGTTGTAATCGTTTCTTCGTTATGACTTGCGGTAGCCCAAAGCTTGCTTGATCTCAACCGTCGCATCCCTTGACACTTAGTTGTTAGATCACGACTCTCTTCTTCTTGCCTCCACTATAGAGGTGTTAGCGTCTGTCATTTTCATTTGAAACGTTTGTTGCTTTGAGTCTCTTCAATTGTCTGATTGACTTCATTCTCTTCAACTAGCTCGCCAATCAATAAATCTTCTTTCCTTCCTTGTTTTGCTTAGTTTTGTTTGAATTCCAATTGTCTCTAGACTGTCTTGTCGAGTCAAGAAGCCCCCAGTCGGGTTCTCCGAGAGATGTTATTGCCTCTATTAAGGGTGTCATGCCCTTCAAGCCGTTCCACCCACTTGACCCTTGACTGTACCAAGCCTCTTGAAGAAGAAGAAATTAGAGATAGCTTCGAGAAGAAGAATTCCATAGTTCAGGAGACTCCAAAAATTGAGCGAGAAGCAAACATGGTTGAGCTGATCCTTCATCCTCCTGAGAAACAAGATCGATATCTTTTATTGATCTCTTGAAGAAAAACTTGTTTTGCTTCCTTGCTTTTTTTTTTTTTTGTAACTTCGGTCATCACACCCAAATGCTTTGAAGTAAATGAAATTTTCAAGATGACGCTAACTTTCAATATTGTGTGATAAATGGCTAACACTGAGGCATTATGATTCTTCAATCGTCGATGCCTTCCCCGAGTTACTCCCTGAGCATAATGCCTTACGTTAAAATGCTTCGCCTTATTGGAGACTTTGATACTTATACTCTTTGTCTTGGGTTCAAGAAGTACGCTCTTGGGTTCTTTGATCTCTTGAAGAACTCTCTTGGGTTCTTCTAAAGGGAGGACATGATTGTGTTGCTAATCAATCAAAAATAAAATCCTATACTAATCTAGTAAGCAGAAAGTATGGGGTCGAACTATGGGGAACTAAAAGGCTAAGTCACTAAGATTGAATTCAACAAAACTAAATTTAAACTAAATCTACTAATTAATGCAAAAACGTTAACTATGAATATGTGAAGATCTTTGGGATTTCGAATCCCCAATGCTTTTCCCTAACCGATATAACTCTACACTTCAAAGCAAATTAGGGATGATCTTCCTAGATATGCCCTATCTTCTCAAGACTATCTGTGAAACCCAGCCCTAACCTTGACCCGGAAACCCTGTTGTTTGTAGGTCCGATAACCCGAAGTAAAGCAAGAAGTCAGCTAAAGGCCATCCCAGTGGAAGACTTGGTGGCTGGCTTAGAATCCATGAGTGTTGATGTCAATGTTCCATTTATGGAAACTGCATCCTGATGAAGATCGAATTAGTTGATGGACTTGGAGTGCTCGCTGTCACGATTCGAAGGCATTTCTACCTACTAGGTAAGTCACTTGGTGTGTGTGCAAAACCCCTTTATGTTTGGATTTGATCTGAGCCTTCATTTCCTTGTTTTGGACTTGCTGTTCTGATTGGTCGATTGGACCAGTCGACCAATCCAATCGACCAATGGGTTATGTTTTGCTAAATAGGTCTTTGCTTGCTCTATTTAAGTCCAATCTCGAGTCTACTTCATATTTTCTGCCTCCAAACTCTTTGGAACATACCAGAGCCCTCTGCAAGTCATCTCCCTTGCGTCCTTGGTGATTATCTTGACGGATCTTCGTCAAAACTCGTGCTTTTACACAAAAAGGTATGTGATCATCCTCTTCTGTGTTTCATCTTCGATTCTTCATTGTTTTTCTTTCCTTTTCTGATTGAGGACAGTAGAGAAGATGTTGTATCTCTGTTGCAACTATCTCTTTACTCATTCCCTCTCTTTTCCTAAGGATCTAAAGCTTGGTGGATGATCTTCATCCAGATCATCACTCGCTTTTGAAGGAAAACTTGTATTCATTCTCTTTCCTTATTTAGATTATTGTTCTTCAGTCTTTGATCTAATTTTCTTGAAGATCTAGGGATGTTATTCATGGTTTCTTTTTCACAATCAGTTATCCATCATCCTATTGTTCTTGTCCATGATTTTTACTATGAATTCTTCAAGAACCATGATTGATCTAATTATGGTAACTTTTTGTTTCCTAATTTGTAACTTGAAGACTTGATTTGATTAGTGTTTTGGAGTCTTCTATATACTAGTATACTGCCATTGTAGTTTATCCCTTGTTTAGTACCCTTTTGAACCACCAAATTCGGTTTCATATTCTTAAATCTCTGATTTTTGAAGGCCACTGTCTCTGTTGGTCGACTGAGGCAGTAGACCAAGTCAATTGACCAATGAGTTTAGCAACTTCATATTTGGTCTGTTTTGGATGTTTTGATATCTTTCCTTTTAGGTATCTTTCCTAATATGTTGTATACACTTGTTTAGGACTTTCTTCCCAAGTTTAGTCAAAGTCTTACTTGATTCCCTAAGATTCCTTTACGAGTTATATAAGGTAAGGATGGTTATATCCTTAACTACATAGATTGCATATCATAGTTTCTATATTTGAATCTTGTTAGTTTATTTCCTTAATTAGATTCTTACAATGATATACTACTGTTGCATAGTCTTGATTACAGTAGCATTACTCGTTTATGTAACTTGACTCATGTATGATTTACTTACCAATTATATGCAAGTTATATATTATTATTGATTTCTTTCCATATAAGAAGTAACCATACATGTGATGTTATGGATTTATGCTTGTGTATGATTAAGTATGGTTTGGAAAGGAGAGGTGTCCTTTTGACACTTCTGTTCTTGGACTACTATGGGAATATTATGGGATGTTTCCGGAGATGCCCTCTGGATACCTTCCTAAACTGTTGTATGACATATTTAGGACTGTCTAGTAGTGTTTGGCTAGGATGTCCCATTATGTCAGACCCTAATCGGAGGGGTATTGAGACCGAACGACCCGTGGTAGCAATGGGGATTCATGGGAGCTCAAAACCGGTAGCCAACCCGTGAGAGGACAGGAATCACATTGTGGGGACCATTTATCGGTAGGGTTGCATATGGATAGACTTGGGCTCACGGGTGCTCAAGACCGGTAACCAACCCGTGAGAGGACGTGAGAGCTTCCCGTTTACCATATGTGGATGACCTATAGGGTTGATGAGTCCGTAGTCAGGGACTATGAGAACTCTAGTGTGAAGGATGCCGGAAAGGATCTCCAGGGGAGAGGAATGGACGTATCTGGATCTGACTTGATGTAACTGACTAGGAGACTTGCATTTGGCTAGGCTTTGACCCTGACATACGCCAGTACTTAGACCAATGGTGATGTGAGAGAGTGGTGACTTAACCCCCAGCCATGGAATGTCCCGAGGGATGCCGGACCCACTACCAAAAGGCGTTGTGTGATGAGACCTTCCTAAGGAAGTACGGTGCTATGACTTAAAGCATGTCTGCCAATAGAGACCAGCATACATAGAGTTAGAATCATATTGCATCATGTGTTTCATATCATATAACATTTACTTTGCTTTGAAATCCTGCCATTTATGTTGTTATGGATTAACTGCCTTCCTGAGCTTTGAAACTCATTCCTTTTGTACAATGTATTGTTAGATTTCTCTATAGGTCTGAGTATCATGACTGCTCGTATGAAGAAGCGCAAAGAGAAGAGGCATATCTCCAGGAAGGTGATTGCGGTTACGACAATTACACTGAAGATTCCGCGGGTGGTTATGCTGCGTACGATGCTTAGTCTGACCATAGAGTGGAAGCGCCCTTGCGCCATTTTTGAGATTTATACTTATAAAGATGTTGTCTATAAGATTGAGAACGATTTAGTTACTTATTGTACCTGCTATTGGGATTAGTTTTCATTCATTTTCCTTTTCTTTTAGTACTACTTTCCGCTGGTTGTACAGTGGGATTCCGCCTCACTTTACTTATTGATTTAGACATTCTGATTATCTTTCGTACTCTGATGATATATGATTTAATATTTCCTTATTTGGATCTTTTGTTTATCTTTTGCACATTGATAATTTATGTTCATGATTATGTTATTGTCTATGTGGGAGGTTGATTACCTCGATACTTGATCTTCGGGCTGTGGATCACACACTCGGGTATGCCAGGTAGGGTATCGGCTGGGTGGATGTGACACTATCGTCCTTTGCTGAAGCTTGGCACGCTTAGTTTGCTGACCTATAAAACATCTTGGCCAGACTCAAACACAATCAACTAGAAGAGATAGAACAATCAAATTAATGAAATAAGCATGGTTCATCTACATCCCAAAGAAAAGGAACTAGTTACTCATTATCACAAAGTTCATAAGAAAAATAAAGATGAAATGTAGGGAGAGAGAGAGAGAGAGAGAGAGAGAGAGAGAGAGAGAGAGAGAGAGAGAGAGAGAGAGAGAGAGAGTTGTGGTCTTCTTCTTCAGCAATGAGAGAGGAGAGCCGCATTCGCTGTCTTCTCCTCTTCTTTGTGGTTGGCTTCTCTTCTATGTCTCCCGCACACAATGAATCCCCTCTCTTTACCCGTCGATTTGACCTTTATTTGTTCGGATTTTGGTAAAACTCAAAACTAGAAAGTTGTAGATATTTTCAATATCGTTCCATAGTATCTTGAATCACTGCAATCCAAGCTCATACGATAGAGATATGCCCAAAATACTGAAGGTAGGTCTGTTTACCCGATTTTCATATTTATTACCAATTTTGTTCCTTACCTCCACCTATTTCTAATTTGGCTAAGATCTCACTTTTCATGATTTCTTGGGCAGCAAGATTGAATGCCATGATTTAAAATCCACCAGTATCTAATATATTTGCCAACTTTACTCCATATTATCTCTAATAAGCAAAATCACCTTATTCCTGAAAAATAGACAAAAATACTCAATTATCTCTTTAGTTAAATAAGTATGGGGAAATAAATCAAATAAATAATGGTAAATGCATGCTTATCAGGACACTCTCGGGTTCAAGAACTTATCTTAAGTTCAAGAACTCTCTTGGGTTCTTCAAAAGGGAGAACGCTCTCGAGTTCAAGAACTTATCTTAAGTTCAAGAACTCTCTTGGGTTCTTCTAAAGGGTGAACGCTCTCGGGTTCAAGAACTTATCTTAAGCTCAAGAACTCTCTTGGGTTCTTCTAAAGGGAGAATGCACTCGGGTTCAAGAATTTATCTTAAGTTCAAGAACTCTCTTGGATAATATATAGCTTGAGAGGTCCCCTTGGGAGTAAACACACCCCATTCGGATGAAGTGTGTTATACCCTCGGGATGAATGGTAGAACCCCCTCGGGAGGGACACACACACCCACTCGAGTAGGTGTGCTCCCCTCCCTCAGGAGACTCAGAAAACCCCCTCAGGAGGGACACACGCACCCACTCGGGTAGGTGTTCTCCCCTACCTCGGGAGATTCAGAGAACCCCTTCGGGGGGGACACACACACCCACTCGGGTAGGTGTGCTCCCCTCCCTCGGGAGATTCAAAGAACCCCTTCAGGAGGGACACACACACCCACTCGGGTAGGTGTGTTCCCCTCCCTCGGGAGACTCAGAGAACTCTTTCAGGAGAAAGCACACACCCACTCGGGCAGATGCGTATTATCCCCTCGTGAAAAATGCATGAGATAAGTTTGAAAGGTAAGAAGACCTTTAATACTAAGTCCAAGAGTGACGTTGAAGACGACTAAGTCAAAAGGGCCAGTTAGAGATAACTACCCACCATATTCGTTCCGAGACTTGGGGAGATGGATAAGCAAATAACGGCTCTATTAGGCCCGCCAAAGAAGGAAACGTGCTCTCTAAGATCTCTCACCCGCTCTTCAACTGAATAGGCGAAATTCAAGGAGACGCTGCCTCCAGGTATCCTCTATATAAACCTTCATCCTACAAGGAGAAAGGTATGAGATTCATCTTACTTTTAGTCTCTATGCCTTAAGAACCATCTCAAGGTCTTCTATTATTGCCTAGACTAACATGGGCGTTGGAGGCAGTTCCCCGGCCAAGACTAGGCCGTTCTTGTTTTCTTTGAGAGTGTAGGCATCTTAGCTACTTGTATTCGGTTGGAGAAGCCTCCAAGAGGTTATTCAACAATCCGGCTCTCGAAGAAGTTCTAGACGCAACAAATTGGCGCCGTCTATGGGAAATGTCACAAAGTCATGGCGAGACGAACCACTAACCAGGTGACGAATTCCAATCAAGTTATTACTTGAGGAAGAGAAAGAGAGATGGAGAATGAACATGTTGAAGGACAAGTTCTCCCTTCTCCAAATCTACAAGTTCCAATTCAAGAGGAAGGGCAAGAAGGAATTCCTGAGATTCCTCCAAGAACTGTACCAACTCCATTTGGAAAGGAGGTTCAGATCAACCCCCAATTCCAGGAACAATAGCCAATCTACAAAATATGCAAAGGGAAGTGCAACAACAAATGTTGGAACTTCAAGGAGTTGTTCGAGGTTTAATTCATCAAGTCGGGGTACCATCAGGACCCTCTCGAAACACAAGAAGGACGGAGGCGTGAAGCTACTCGACGTATTCGGGGTAGGCAACTCCCAATGAACGATGTTCTAGAGAGGTGAAACCCAAGGGGCCTCGGGCAAACAGTTGAACGTGTTGGAGAAAGATCTCAAGGAATCCATATTGAAGAACCACCTCCCCAAGGAAATCGGACTCGGGGAAGTGTGTTCAACCGTTTGGCCAAGCTCAGGAAGACTCATGATTTACCAAGAAGAGAACGTCGAGAAGAAATAGTTCGTGAGCAAGAAGGCGAAAGCCAAGGAAGAAGGGATACAAGGTCTGATAACCTGAGAGGGTCAGTCAGCCAAACGTGATCTTCTCATGGGCCTACTTCCCAATATTCAGATCTTGGAAGTGTTCGGTCTCCACAAGGGCGTCAAGAGGCGCATGGTCTCGGGAGAATAGAAGACTTGGAGAGAAAGCTTGACGATCGGGACCTAGATGACGACTATGATGTGGTCGATAGAGAGCCTTTCTATGAGGAAGTCATGAGAGCACCTCTTCCACCCAACTTCATCATGCCAACGTTCATTCCTTATGAAGGTAAGTCTAATCCTCGTGAACATATTAGCTATTTCAAGTTTGTCATGGTAGTGATTGGCCGAGAAGATGAGTTAATATGCCGAACCTTCCGGGCTTCTCTCAAAGGCCCAACAATAAAGTGGTTTTCAAGCCTATGGCCAAGATCCATCCGAAATTTCCGAGAACTTGAGAGAAAATTCATTGCCCAGGTTCCAAAGTTGTATTAGGAGTAAGAAGACAACAGATAGCCTCTTCGCCATTAGACAAAAGCTGAATGAGTTTGATCGAAACTATCTCTTAAGATTTGATAAAGTGGCTATTGAAGTGGAAGAGTTGGATGATATGGTGGCATACAATGCATTATGGAGTGGAATAACCCAACGACGCTTGCTAGAAGTGTTACTTCAAGACAAGCCCAAGACTTATGGAGCCCTTCTCAAGAAATGCCAAAAGCAAGCGACGGTTGCAGAAGTTATTGAAGCCCGTGAGGAATCCACAAGGGGAGTGAAGGAGAAGAAGAATTATGGAGAGCGAGGTCAGAACTCAAACGCTCAGGGGAAGGATGACAAAAAAGGAAGTTGGAAAGATAGACTTGCCAACGAGGAATTTACACCTCTCAATACTAAGAGGTCATAAATCCTATTGCAAATTTGAGATAAAGACCTCTTGAAGTGGTCGGGCAAGCTTCGTGCTCGACCCTAAGATAGGAATATGACTAAGTATTGTCGTTTTCACAAGGACTACGACCACCACATGGATGAGTGTAGAAATCTCAAGATTGAGATCGAGAAACTCATCCAAGCAGGTCATCTTGAAAAATATCTTCAAATGAAGCGACAAGATCGAGAGAAGTCTCCACCAAGAGCAAGCAAAAGACCCGATCCAAGAGTTTGGAACTTGCATATAAGCATCCCGAGAAGAAGCGAGACCACCGAGAGGATTCTCCTATCTATATTGTATTGGGAAATCCAACCGAGGAATCCATTAAGAAGGCTAAACAAAAAGCGCGGTTCGTGGGATCGATGCAGTTGCCGAGAAAACGAAGAAATGACTTATGTCCAGATCCAATAACCTTCACGGATGAAGATCTCAAGGGCATAACTACTCCTCATGATGATGCTATATTCATCAAAGTGAAATTGGCGAATCGTGAACTTCATCGAGTCCTTGTTGACACGGGGTCTTCAGCCGACTTATTGTCTTACGAAGCATTTAAGAAGTTAAAATTTGAAGATGAGATGATGACTCCATGTGGGACTCATCTATATGGATTCGCCAGATCCTCAGCCATATCTGAAGGTACTATCCAGTTGGATTTAAGAATTGGGGAGTCCCCTCGGGATGCCGTTATCCAGTCAACCTTCATGGTGGTTCGAGATCTCTCGGCATACAAAGTCTTATTCGGGAGACCAATTCTTAATGCCTTGGGGGCTGTGGTCTCTCCTAGGCATATGAAGTTGAAGTTTCCTACAACCATAGGGGTCGGGGAGTGCTCTTCTGATCAACGACTCTCTAGACAATGTTATGTGAGTTATCTTAAGAAAGTAAGAAGATCCGAGAGGTCGGGCAATACGATGAGTATAGAAGTTCGAGATGATTGGGATGAAGAAGCTATGTAGAGAGCCGAACCAGTTGAGAAGCTTGAGCGAATTCAACTTCATCCGGATTTTCCCGAGGGAGGAACAATGATCGGTTCAGAACAGCCTACAGACTTCAAGAAAGAGCTGACCGAGTTTCTCCAGAACAATCTTGATGTATTCGCGTGGTCGGCCGAAGACATGCCCAGAATTGATCGAAGAATTGCAGAACATAGTTTGTGGATTGGAGAAGATGCAATTCCAATAATCCAAAGAAGGTGAAATTTTTTGCTCAAGAAACATGTGGCCATCAGGATGGAAGTGGAGAAGCTATAGCAATCGTGTTTCAACAAGCCGATAGAATGTCCAACTTGATTGGCGAATGTGGTCATGGTGAAAAAGGCTAACGGGAAATGGAGAATGTGTATGGACTACACAGACTTGAATAAAGCATGCCCAAAGGATTGCTATCCACTTCACCGGATCGACTTGTTGATCAACGCCATAACGGTACTTGAAGTATTGAGCTTCATGGACGCTTACTCGGGATACAATCAAATTATGATGAATCACAAGGATGAGAGGCACACGGCCTTCATGACGGATCGAGAAAGCTAATTCTACAAAGTAATGCCCTTAGGGTTGAAGAACTCCGGGGCAACCTATCAAAGAATGGTAAATAAGGTCTTCAAAGACCGGATTGGAAAGAATATGGAAGTATACGTTGACGACATGCTCATCAAGAGTATAGTTTGAAGAAGCCATTTGGAAGATCTTGGAGAAGTTTTTGATACATTGAGAACACATCAAATGAGATTGAATCCGGAGAAGTGTATGTTTAGTGTTTCCTCTAGGAAATTCCTTGGATTCATGGTATCTCAAAGGGGAATTGAGGCAAACCTAGAGAAAATCAAAGCCTTGATTGAAATGGAATCACCAAAAATGGTTCATGATATTCAATGTCTAACCGGAAGAGTAGCCGCTTTGAATAGGTTCATTTCAAGATCGGGTGAAAAGTGTTTGCCCTTCTTTAGGCACTCAAGGATCTCGGGAAGGCTAAGGATACGTTATGGACCAATGAGTGTCAGCAAGCATTCGAGAAGTTGAAGGAGAAGCTCGGGTCACCGCCCCTCTTAGCCAGACCTTCACCGGGAGAACAACCTATTCACGTACTTAGCCATTTCTTCATCAGCAGTAAGTGTTGTATTAGTAAGGGAAGAAGGTACTTCACAAAACCCCATCTATTTTATAAGTCATGTTCTTGTGGATGCCGAGACGCGATATCCGGATGTGGACAAACAAGCCTTAGCTCTTGTAACCGCATCTCGCAAACTCAGGCCATATTACCAAGCACATCTGGTCGTAGTCTTGACTAACTTCCTTGTAGTTTATACTCCAAATAGTTCAATTCAATTAATTGACTAGGGAAAGATCCTTACCTGGATTCACTTTCCCAAATATGAAGTATACGCAGTGGAAGTAAATCTGGATCCATGTTCTCGTTCCACCACCAAAGATCTACCAGGGAGATTCCACAATCACTAGAAAAGGGAATTATTTCCACAACCCAAATGCCATGTGGAAAAAGGATGGATGAGTGATCTAAAGCAAAGGAAGGAAACCTCCAATGAGTTTCTCCTTCCTGCGATTCTCGGAGAAAGGGAGAGAGAGATAGAGCCGCCTCTTTTTTGGAAAAACTCTCGTACGAATGAAATCACTTACTCAATTATGCGGTGGTTACCAAAATATATAACCCTATTTTGTAACTACCTTAATAGTGAGTTTCCAAATTTGCCCTTGGGCATCTAATTTATTAATTATATTAATAGATTCCAACAGCTCCCACTTGCACAAGGGCAAGTGTTAATCTCTCAATGTGTCCCAGACACACATGTATATCCTAGATATACACATTCAATCTCTCACATCCACCTAGCCGGTACCCCATTTGGAATACCTGGGAATGTGATCCACAGTCCAAGGATCAAGATTCGTAGGTTCATGCCTCCCACATACACAATGACATAATTATGAACAATAATAATCAAGGTAAAAACAACTAATACTAAGTATCATGAATAAGGTAAGATTAAATAAATCAGAGTGTGGAAAACAGATAATATCAAAATGGGAACATAATCATAAAGGTGAGAGAAGGTATGATAACCACTCTCTCAGAGTAGCGGAAAAGAAGTGTGATAAAGTTAGTTACATGTCCAAGTATCTAAAAGATAAATGCAACAAGTTAATTACAGGTCCAAATACTCCATAAATACACCAGGGAAATGGGGCACTAAGCTAGGGTTTCCTCTACTCTAATAATAGTCTCCTCAATGGTACGAATGAAGTAAACCCAGCTCTGCCGCTCCCGCACAACTGTGGGGCTAACCCTGGTGCGAATAGTAATCCTTCTCGGCACCAACTGTAAAACCCAGCCCTAACCTTGACCCGGAAACCTTGTTATTTGTAGGTCCGATGACCCGAAGTAAAGTAAGAAGTCAGCTTTGGGCCATCCCAGTAGAGGACTTGGTGTCTGGCTTTGAATCCATGAAAGTTGATGATGAGGTTCTATTTTTGGAAACTGAATCCTGATGAAGATCTGATTAGTTGATGGACTTGGAGTGCTCTCTATCTTGGTTTGAAGGCATTTCTACCTATTAGGTAAGTCACTTGACTTGTGTGCAAAACCCCTTTAGGATTGGATTTGATCTGGACCTTCAATTCCCTGTTTTGGTCTTGTTGTCAGCATCATTGGTCGATCGATTGGTCGATGGGGGCCAATCGACCAATCCACTCGACCAATGAGTGCTGTCTTTGGCAATTAGGTTGTTCTTGCTCTATTTAAGTCCAATCTCGAGTCCACTTCGTATTTGCTGCCTCCAAACTCTCTGGAACGAACCAAAGACCTCTGCAAGTCATCTCTCTTGCATCCTTGGTGTTTTCTTGACGGATCTTCGTCGAAACTCTTCTTTTTGCATCAAAAGTTATGTCTACTCTCTCTTCTTCTCCTCCATCTTTGTTTTTCTTTCCTTTTTGAGTTGAGACAGTAGAAGAGATGCTGCATTCTCTGTTGCAAACATCTCTGAACATGTTCTCATGATCATCCTAAGGATTTGAGGCTAGAACAATGATCTTAACCATGATCATTGCAAGCTTTTGAAGGAATCATGATCAAACCATGATCTAATCTTTGTTAAACTTCTAATCTGAATTCTGATCTCTTTGGATCTTCTATGTTGATCATGTTAGTAGTTAATTACTGTGTTTTCCTTCCATGATCCATAATCTATAAATCTCTAGTTGTTCTCTTCTACCTTACTATGTGTTCTTCATGATGCATGGTAGTTACATATATGGTAGGTTTTATTTCCTTATTTAGATTTATGCTTCTAAGCCTTATTCCATGAAGATCTATGTATGTTTTCATGATACCATTACCTGAAGCAAAGATCTATCCTCCTATTGTTCTTGTCTTTGTTTTCTATTTCAAATTCATCAAGATCCATGGTTGATTTAATTATGGTAACTTTTTGTTTCCTAATTTGGATCTTGATATCTTGATTGGATTAGTGTTTTGAGGTCCCCTATATGTTAGAATACTACTGATGTAGTCTACCCCTTGATTAGTACCCTTTTGAACCACCAAATTCGGATTTCATATCTTAAAACTCTGTTTTTTAGGCTATCGTCTCGCATTGGTCGATCGATTGGTCGATGGACCAATCGACCAATCCACTCGACCAATGAGTACAGCAACTCCGGAATTGGTCTATGTTGGATGTTTTGGTATCTTTTCTGTTAGGGATCTTTCCTAATATGTTGTATATACTTGTTTAGGACCTTCTTCTCAAGTTTGCCGAGATCTTACTTGATTTCTTAGGATTCCTTTGCGAGTTATAAAAGGTAAGGATGGTTATTTCCTTAATTACATAGATAGCATGAATCTAGTTTCTATATTT
Organism: Hakea prostrata; assembly: GCF_041222555.1. Classification (NCBI taxonomy): domain Eukaryota; kingdom Viridiplantae; phylum Streptophyta; class Magnoliopsida; order Proteales; family Proteaceae; genus Hakea; species Hakea prostrata. The sequence goes on along the minus strand of NC_142609.1, from coordinate 22,916,907 downwards.
GAATATCATAGATATGATTCCTAAATTAGATTCTTACAATGATATACTACTGTTGCATAACTTTGATTACAGTAGCATTACTTATTCATATTAAATTGATTCATGTATGATTTACTTACCAATGTTATAAAAGTGATTGTAATAATTGATTTCTTTCCATATATGAAGTTACCATATATGTGATGATATGAATTGATGCATGTGTATGCTTAAGTATGGTTTGGAAAGGAGAGGTGTCCTTTTGACACTTCTGTTCTTGGACTACTACGGGAATATTATGGGATGTTTCCGGAGATGCCCTCTGGACACCTTCCTAAACTGTTGGATGACATATCTAGGATTGTCTAGTAGTGTTTGGCTAGGATGTCCTGTTATGTCAGACCCTAATCGGAGGGGTATTGAGACCGAACGCCCCGTGGTAGCAATGGGGATTCATGGGCGCTCAAGACCGGTAACCAACCCGTGAGAGGACAGGAATCACATTGTGGGGGCCATTTATTGGTAGGGTTGCATATGGTTAGACTTGGGCTCACGGGCGCTTAAGACCGGTAACCAACCCGTGAGAGGACGTGAGAGCTTCCCGTTTACCATATGTGGATGATCAATAGGGTTGGTGAGTCCGTAGTCAGGGACTATGAGGACTCTAGTGTGAAGGATACCGGAAAGGATCGTCAGGGACGAGGAATGGACGTATCTGGATCCGACTTGATGTAACTAAGTAGAAGACTTGCATTTGGCTAGGTTTTACCCCGACATGCGCCAAGACTTATACCAAATGGTTGTGAGAGAGTGTGTTGACTTAACCCCCGCCAAGGTTTGTCTGAGGGATGAAGGACCCATTACCAATCGGCTGCTCAAGACCGGTGAAATGATCCGTGAGAGAATCCAAGATATCTTAAATGGTTGAGGATGTGAGTGGACTTTCCTAAAGAAGTACGGTGCTATGACTTAAAGCATGTCCGCCAATAGAGACCAGCATACATAGAGTTAGATTCATTCATTCATTGCTTGTCTCATATCATATTGCATTTATGTTTGTTCCGCCGAATCCTGCCATTTATGTTATTATGGATTTTAATCGCCTTACTGAGTTTCTTTGAAACTCATTCCTTTATTGTACAATGTTGTTAGACTATCCTACAGTCTTCGAGTACTATGACGGTCCCTATGAAGAAGCGCAAGGCGAAGAGGCATATCTCCAGGAAGGTGATTGCGGTTACCACAATTACTCTGAAGATCCCGCGAGTGGTTATGCTCCGTACGATGCTTAGTCCGACCATTGAGTGGAAGCGTCCTTGTGCCATTTATGAGATTTACACTTACAAGGATGTTGTCTATAAAGTGGAGAACAATTTAGTTACCCAATGTACTTGCTACTGGGATTAGGTTTTGTCTAGTTTATTCTTTAGAGCTACTTTTCCGCTGGTTGTAAAGTGGGATTTTTGCCTCACTTTACTTATCTGTTTGATACTCTGATTATATCTATTATACCTGATCTTCGGGCTGTGGATCACACTCTCGGGTATGCCAGATAGGGTACCGGCTGGGAGGGCGTGACACCAACACTCGGATCTTCACAGATGCCACTACCCGAAGGGTAGTATGCGGAATCATAGTCCGTCTCAAAGGGGGTGCCATCATAATCATCGGTACCTGTAGGATAATCTAAAAACATTTGTACAAAAAGAATGAGTTCGAAGAACTCAGCAAGGTAGTTATTCCATAATTAGAAATCATACACATACAGAACATACATAATGCAATGTGATATGGAACATGTGATGCAAGTATGATTCTAACTCTATAAATGCTAGTCTCTAGGGTAGACATGCTTTAAGTCATAGCACCATACTTCTTTGGGTGGTCTGTCACACCCCCTCAATCATACAAGATATCTTGGGTCTGCCAGGGAAGTTCGATAAAGTCATCTCAAAAACCATGGTAAGGGAATAGGTCACTGCTCTCTCACATCACCGTTTGGTATAAGTACTGGCGCATGTCACAGTAAAGCCTAGCCCAATGCAAGTCATCTACTCAGTCGGTCAAGTCAGATCCAGATACGTCCATTCCTCGCCCTTGGCGATCCTTTCCGGTATCCTTCACACTAGAGTCAGCGAAATCCCGAATTTCGGACTCATCAACCCTATTGGTCATCCACAAATAGTAAACGGGAAGCTCTCACGTCCTCTCACGGATTGGTTACCGGTCTTAAGCTCCCGTGAGCCCAAGTCTAGCCATTTGCAACCCTACCAATAAATGGCCCCTTTTGGGTATCCGTAGCATGGTTTATGTTCCCTACCGGATTGGTTACCGGCCTAGAGCGCCTAGCCAACCATACACTACCACGGGTCGTTCGGTCTCAATGCCCTTCCGATTCGGGTTTGACACGACAAGGATAAACCTAGCCACCCAACTAGACAGTCCTATGTATGTCATCCAATAACCTGGGAGAGTGTCGATAGGCACCATCGGAGAACATCCCATACTATTCCCTCCGACGCCTAAGGACAGAAGTGTCAATAGGACACTCCCCAATCCCAAGTTATACGTAAGCAATCACATATTCAAGTTCATCATCTTTCATGCATCCAATACATTTTATCATAAAAGTTAAATCATGATATTGAAATGAATCATCATAGACATAAGTAACAAGAATAGTAATGTAACATGACAAGAGTATGAAGATTTCAATACTACTGTTCTAACACATATATAACAGTCTTATAAAGACTTAAAAGAAATCAAGAGATTCTATTCATAAATAAGAACATAAATCATAAGTTGATGATCTATATGTTTATGGAGATAACCATCCTTACCTTGGGTTGAATTGATGATGAATTGAGAATAGCAAGAAATAGTCCAAAAGAATTGTTAAGACCCTAAACAAACATCAATAATATGTTAGAGAAAAAATTGGGAAGATCAGATGCTAATTGGATCAAAACTGACCAAGGTTGCTGTCAACAGCAACTTTGGTGGATGTTCTTGGTCGATGGTATCGACCAAAAGGATCGACCAAAAATCTCTTCGGGACAGAATAGTGGATTTTGGGGGTTTTCATCCGAAATTGGTTTTCCGGTGTTCGGATCAATCTGAAACTTGGAGAAATGCTTAACAACAGTAGTAGGACACTATAAGTCAAGAAATTTACCCAATCCAATGGTCCAAACAAAAAACCCCAAATTGAGCTAACAAGTTCAAGTGACAAACATCATGGCATGAGTTGGGATTGATTGCATTGACATGGAAATGGCATGTAATAGCTAGGGGAACTAATAGAATTTCGATTGGAATCATATAGTAGTGATAAACATGAACATAGCATACCCTACAACTCATTTTGGTATAAAATGGCATGATGTTAATAGAAAAATTAAGGAATACATATGCTAGGCATGAGATGGAGGCATAGCATCAATGGATGGTTAAGAAGATCATAGGTTAATCATGTGTAGACACTTGGAGTGGTGGTTGCAAGGTTGCAACACCATTTCCAATGTCTCACCAGCAAGATAGGAATAGAAAAGAATATAAAATGGTAGGATAGAGAGTGGAATGGTGATTCATACCTTAGTGTGGAAGATGTAGACAAGAATCAATGATAAACAATGAGTTTTGATGAGGTGCCCTTCACATTAGCCAAGGAGTTGCTTTGGGAAGCTCTCCCCACGTTTTTAGGTGAGAAAATGATTGCAATAGGGCTCAAGGCTCGAGGTTACAATAAATAGAATGGGAATATTCCATGGAATCATTAACTTGGCAGACTGGGAAACTTTGGTCGATGGCATCGACCAAAAGGAACGACCAAAATGTTTCTTAGCAGAAAAACAGGTTTAGTTTAGCAACTTCAAATAGGGTTTTGAAAGGCTATACAAGGTCAATTTGAGGGAGGTTTTCTTCCACAATTCAATCAAGAAGTCTAGTTTCGGGGAATACCTTCGGATTGTGCACAGGAGGTCATTAGGTACATCAACTAGATTAATCTTCTCCGATGCGCAGACTTTCCTTAAACACTGACAATGCATTTAAGCAAGGGGTATCATCATCAATGTCCATAGGCTCGGTCTCCGAATCATGATCATCAATCAGAATGGTCCATAAGTCTTTTCTACCACTGCTTCGGGTCTTCGGACCTAAATACAACAGTGGATCCGGGTTAGGGTCAGGGTTAGAATAGGGCTGGATATTACACAATCTCTCTGCTATGTATCCCAGATACATAGACCTCTTGTGTCCCAGACACACATGTATATCCCAGATATACATATATATTGATCTCTTCACTATGTATCCCAGATACGTAGACTACCTGTGTCCCAGACACTAATATCCACAAGTCATACTGGCAAAATGGGTCGTGCGACCGATGATATACCTGCACGCGTGAGCCCCAAACTAGAAAACTTCCCAGAAAGCCAAAATGGCACATCACTCAAAGAAACATATCAAATAAGTATTAGTATACCAGAGTGTCCTAGGTTTATTCAAACTCACCAGACTAAAGGTATCTCGATCCCTCTGAGAGATCACCTTCTTGTCCTTAAAATGTTCACTACTGTACACATATAGTTGGCGCCAGCAAACACTTTTAGGGTGCAGTTGAATCAAACCTTTCCTTTCGCCTTAGACCATCACTACACTTAGGATTGACTCCTTTCCCGGTAGTGCCCCTTTAGGTCGAATCTATCATGACCATAGGTAACACCCCAAAGTAGCCACATCAATCCTTCGTTTCATGATGTAGTCGAAAGTCACTAAGAACACTAACGGACCATAAAGTCCATGACTCACACAATGAAAGGAGCAGGGATCCATCCTCTCATTTCCAATGATCGCTAAGCACACATAGTATGATATACGTGCTACGGTGGAGCATTCTATATACAATAGAACATATGTCCATCTCAACACCATACAGGTCTTAATCTAGTCGCAACCTCTTGCGCCTAACCTAAGTTTCTTTATTGTCGCCACCCTACCACCACATAAAGTACTCGCACTTGGCTCCTATAGGCAACATGAATAGTGGGAACATTCATGTCGATTCTCTTCACAATAGAGAAACTCATCTTGATTCCAAATCAAGGCGACATCATGATTATGAATTGACATACACAAAGTCATTCACAATCCGTTTCATCTCTGCTCGCCTCCAAGGCGCCAGAGGCAAATGCTCATGTGAGTGAGCCATTCTCTTGCCTATTGACTTTTCTTGTTTTATGCTAGAAGAAACACAATCACACAGAAAGTGAATAAAATAAATGCTGGAATGCACTCATATTACTCAATAATAAGAAAGTCTTAATACAATAGTAAGTCACAATCTACGCAAGCCCAAGGATTTTACATGAGAAATAAAAACATCCTTGGCTATAGGTTTGGTAAGAGGGTCAGCTACAATCTGACTAGTAGATATGTGTTTAAGTACAACTTTCTTCCTTGATATAATGTCTCTAACAAAGTGATATCTCAACTGTATATGTTTGGTCTTCCCATGATACTTAGGGTCCTTGACATAGCTAAGAGCTGCCGTACTATCACAGTAGACAAGGAATCTCCTCAACCAAACAGCCTCTTGAATTGCAGCCGAGCATGCCACATACTTTGCTTCCATGGTCGAGAGGGATATACAATACGAAATGGCCCCACCATTTCGCAAGAAAGCATATCCAGAGGTTGATTTACGCTCATCGATGTCTCCAGCCCAGTCGGCATCGCTATAGCCAACTAACTGCAAATCCGATCCTTGGTAACATAGCATGTAGTTACTCGTTCCTATGAGATATCTCAATATCCTCTTGACTGCTTTCCAGTGCTCTATGCCTGGGTTTGATTGGTCCCGACTAACCAAACCCACTACATAACAAATATCCGGCCTAGTACACATCATAGTGTACATAAGGCTACCCACTGCACTAGAATATGGAACTCTTTCCATCTTGGTTTTCTCCTCTAGAATCTTAGGACCCATATCAAGGCTCAAATGCAAACCCTTCTCCACTGGAGTATCAATTGGTTTGCAGTTGTGCATCTAGTATCTTGTCAAGACATTGTCAATATAGGTCTCCTGAGATAAACCCAATAATCTCTTTTGCCTATTTCTGACAATCTTGACACCAAGCACATAGCTTGCTTCACCCATGTCCTTCATATCAAATATGGAGGATAACAATTTCTTAATGGTTTCCAATAGCTCCTTGCTATTGCTAGCCATAAGTATATCATCTACGTACAGTGTCAGAATGGCATAATTACTATTAGATCTCTTGGTGTAAACATAGTGGTCTTCCTCAAGCATGGAAAAACCATTTTCCATCATAGCTTGGTGGAAGCTCACATTCCATTGTCTAGATGCTTGCTTTAAGCCATATATGGACTTCTTAAGCTTGCACACTTTGTGCTCAAGTCCATTAGCTTCAAAGCCTTGAGGTTGATCCATATAGATCTCTTCCTCAAGTTCTCCATTGAGAAAAGCAGTTTTTACATCCATCTGATAAAGCTCCAAGTCCAATTGAGCAACAATGGCTAGTATGAGGCGGATTGAGGCAAACCTAACCACAAGGGAAAAAGTTTCCTCATAATCAACGCCCTCTCATTGGGTGTAGCCCTTAGCCACTAAACGAGCCTTGAATCTCTCAATAGATCCATCCGCCTTTCTCTTGATCTTGAGAACCCACTTGTTCTCAATTGCTTTTTGGCCCGGCGGCAAGTCAACCAAGTCCCAGACATGATTAACTTTCATCGATTCCAACTCTTCCTTTATTGCTTTCAACCATTCCTTTGAGCTTGACCCTGCAAGAGCTTCCTGCACACACTCTTCGATTCATGCTCATCGACTGAAGTCATCTCACAGTCGATCTCTTCAGGAGTTACTGTAAAATCCAGCCCTATCCTAACCCTAAACCTGACCCTAACCCGGATCCATTGTTGTTTATAGGTCCAAAGACCCAAAGCGGTGGTAGAAGAGACTTGTGGACCCTTTTGATTGATAATTATGAGTCGGAGTCCGAGCCCATGGACATTGACGATGATACCCCTTACTTGAGTACATTGTCGGTGTTTGGTGAGAATCTGCTCATCGAAGAAGAGTGATTTAGTTGAAGTACCTAATGGACTCCTATACACAATCTGAAGGTATTTCTCAAAACTAGACTTCTTGATTGAATTGTAGAAGAAAACCCCATTCAATTTGACCTTGTATAGCCAAATCCCTTCCCGAAGTTTCTGAACAAATCCTGATTTTCTGTTGAATTCTAGTTTGGTCGATCCTCTTTGGTCGATGCCATCGACCAAAGTTTCCCTGACAGACAAGTTAATGATTCTTTGGAATATTCCCTATTCTATTTATACTAGCCTCGTGTTTTGAGCCCTATTGCAATCATTATCACTCCTGAGTATGTGGGGAGAGCTTCCCAAAGCACCTCCTAGGCATTTGTGAAGAAGATTCCACCCAAATCATTGTTAATCATTGTTCCTTGTCTCCATCAACAACTACAAGGTATGATTCATCACTTCCACTCTCTATTCTATTATTTTCTATTCTTTTCTATCCCTCTTTTGCTGTTGAGACCTTGGAGATGGTGCTGCAACCTTGCAACCATCACTCCAAGTGTCCACTCTTGCTTAACCCATGATCCTCTCACTTGCCCATTGATGCTATGCTCTCATTTCAAACCTTGCATTTGCATTCTTTGATTTTCTTCTTAACTTCATACCTTCTTGTACAAAATTGAGGTATATAGTATGCTATGTACATGTTTATCACTAGCATATGATCCTAATCAGATTCCTATAAGTTCCCTTAGCTAATGCATGCATTTTCAATGTCAATGCAATCAATTTCAATCCATGCTATGATGCTTGTCTCTTGAACTTAGTAACTCAATTTGGGGCTTTCTATTTAGACCATTGGATTATGTTAATTCCTTGATTTGTAGTGTCCTCATACTGTTCTTAAGCATCCCTCCAAGTTTCGGATCGATCCGAACCCCGGAAGACCAATTTCGGACCAAAATCCCCAAAACCCATTTTGCAGCCCCGAAGACAATTTTGGTCGATCCTCTTTGGTCGATGCCATCGACCAAGACCATCAACCAAACTTATTGCTGACAACAACATTAGCTAGTTTTGACCCGTTCAACATCTGACCTTCCTGATTTCTTCTCTAACTTCTTATTTATGTTTGTTTAGGGTCTTAACACTACTTTTGGATCATTCCTTGGTAATTCTTGATTCATCATCAACTCAACCTAAGGTAAGGATTGGTTATCTCCATAAACACATAGGCTATGAACTTATGTTTTAATGCTTATACTTAGTGAACATGGTCTCTTAATTGCTTTTGAATATCATCGGACTGCTATACATGTTTTAGGACAGTAGTATTGTGATTTCATATACTCTTGTCATAATGATTTATTATTCTTGTTACTTGTATTCATGATGGATCAATTCGATGTTATAATTTAACTTTTATCATGATGATGTATCCATCGGAGGGAATAGTATGGGATGTTCTCCGAAGGTGCCTATTGACACTTTCCCGGGTTATTGGATGACATATATAGGATTGTCTAGTTGTAAGGCTAGGATTGTCCTTGTCGTGTCAGACCCGAATCGGAAGGGTATTGAGACTGAACGACTCGTGGTAGTGTATGGTTTGATGGGCGCTCAAGACCGGTAACCAACCCAGGGGAGGACATTAACCATGCTACCGATACCCGAAAGGGGCCACTTATTGGTAGGGTTGCAAATAGCTAAACTTGGGCTCACGTGCTCTCGAAGATCGGTGGGTCATATCTGTGAGAGGACGTGAGAGCTTCCCGTCTACTATTTGTGGATGACCAATAAGGTTGATGAGTCCAGTGGGTAATATCCGTGACTCTAGTGTGAAGGATACCGGAAAGGATCCCAGGATGGGAGGAATGGACGTATCCAGATTTGACTTGATACGACTGAGTAGATGACTTGCATTGGGCTTGGCTTTACCTTGACATGTGCCAATACTTAGACCAAATGGTAATGTGAGAGAGCGGTGACTGAAACCCCAACCATGGATTTGTCCGAGAGGGATGCAGAACGCAATTCCCCCCGGTATTGAGTGATTGAGACTTACATAAAGAAGTATGGTGCTATGGCTTAAAGCATGTCTACCATAGAGACTAGCATTCATAGAGTTAGAATTATGTTTGCATCATTTGTCTCATATCAAATTGCATTATGTTATAATCTGTATTTATATGTTTGGATTATGGAATAACTGCCTTGCTGAGTTCTTTTGAACTCATTCCTTTTGTGCAAATGTTGTTAGATTTTCCTGCAGGTATTGAAGACTGTTATGGCACATTCTATGAGACGGACCTTGATCCCTCATACTACCCTCCGGGTGGTAGCTACAATGAAGATCAAAGTTATGGTGCCAAAGAGGATTATTCTGCGTACCAGGGTTAGCCCCACTATGGTGAAGGAGCGGCCGTGCTGGGCTTTCTTTGTCCACACCTATGAGGAGACGATCATTAGGATAGAAGAAACCCTTGCTTAGTGCCCCATTTCCCTGGATTATTGTTAAACATTTGGGATATGTAATTAACTTTCTTTGAGTTACTCTTTAAACATGGGATTGTAACTTAACTTGATTTTCTACTTTTCCGCTGTCGTTGAGAGAATGACTTTCACTCATTTTCTCATTCTTATGATTACACTTATACACTTGGTATCATTTATTTCTGCACTTTGATTATTGATCTTATCTTATTCATGATATTTGTTATTTATTGCTTTTACCTTGATTGTGTTATCGCGTATGTGGGAGGCATGGTCCCTCGATGTTTGATCCTTGGACTGTGGATCACATTTCCGGCTATGCCAGATAGGGTACTGGCTGGGTGGATGTGACAGTTACCATGTAGGCTTCATCCTCTATGTTGAAACGTCAACGAGGAACTAGCCCGCGCCCACTACGGCGCAAGTGCATGTCAGATTGCTCACCCTCTGAGGTAGCTATCACATCTGCACTCCCATTCCCACTAGGATCTTCTGGATGAACCCCAAGTTCATTATCCATAATCTGAATCCCTGGAGTGACAAGACCACTATCTTGTATCTCAAAGAATTCTGATGATTATTTGTTAACTCCTGAAAGAGATGGAAAATCATTCTCCAAGAATATTGCATCCCTAGACTCAAGTTCTGTTCTCCTCTCACTCTCATATAGTTCAATGAAGACATCGCAATTTGAGGGTTCAAAATATCTCACAAAGATACACTTTCTTCCTCTGGGTCCAAGCTTTCCATATTGGTGAGAAGTAGAGTGAACATATGCTACACATCCCCATGCGCGCAAGTAACTCAAATCTGGCTTCCTTCCGGTCCACAACTCATATAATGTGGAAGGAACCAATTTGGTTGGAACTCTGTTGAGGATATAGGCTGCAGTTAGCAAAGCATCTCCCCAATAAGAGATGGGTAGATTTGCCTGCGCCATCATGGATCTCACCATGTCTAGCAAGGTTCTATTCCTCCTCTCAGCAACCCCATTTTGTTGTGGAGTCTATGGAATAGTAAGTTGTCTAGATATCCCCTTTTCGTCACACAACCCTTTGAACATATCGGAGAGATACTCTCTACCTCTATCCGTTCTAAGATTTTTAATCCTTTTATCTAACTGATTCTCAACTAAGCTCATGAATTTCTGAAAACATTCTAGAGCTTCTAACTTATGAGAAATTAGATAAATGTGACCATACTATGTATAGTCATCTATGAATGTGATGAAATAAGCCTGTCTTTTTCTAGTATGCATATTCATGGGTCCGCACACATCTGAATGGATAAGTCCTAAAGGAAGAGAGGCTTTCAAAGCCTTTTCAAATGGTTTTCTAGTTGCTTTTCCTGTTAGACATGACTCACAGGTTGGCAAATCAGATATTGAACCTTGGCCTAAGAGACCTTCTCCTGCCAACCTGTTCATCCTATCTAAGCCAATATGTCCTAGTCTAGCATGCCACAAATTAGAATCAATACACACAGTATTTTGGCAAACGAAAGCACTACTAGAACTAAATGAATAATCAATTGTATCCAATACAATGAAACCATTCTGAAGAAAACCATAACCATAACTGTATCACCTAGATACAAAACCAAAGAATTGTTTTCTAATACACTCTAAAAACCATGTCTCATAAACCACTCTTGTTTTTGTTCCCACCTCTATTACTTTGCCTTGACCACTGAGGTTGAGCTCTCTCCTTCTTGCGCTTGAAGCCGGCACCCTTACTAGTGCTTACTTCAGCAGCAAGTACTTTAGTGTGAGGAGCATCGGCGAACATCCAATCCTCCTCTAGCTCAAGGTGCTTGGTAGCTTGATCAAATGTCTTGACCTCATCAGCATGAGTCAAGAAGATCTTCATATGCTCCAAAGACTTAGGCAATGACCTGATGACTACGGAGACTTGCTCTTCGTCAGTCTTTTGGTGCCCACATGTGCTCAACTCACTAATCATGTTAGACATTAGGGTTATATGCTACCTCATGATGTGACCCTGGCGCATCTTATAACCGTCAAAGGTGAGTCCGAGCTGGCGGCCTCTTGTGGTGGAAGTCCCTTCGTATAGGAACTTCACAGCCTCCCACAAAGACTTTGCAGTGCTATGCTTCTCAAAACAAAGCATCAGGTCATCCCTCATGGAGCTCAGGATTGTAATCCTAGCTACCCGGTCTTTCCTCTTCCAAGCATTGTATCTCTCAAGGTACTTGCGATACTGTGCAATGGTACCTTCCTCAGGTGGGTACATGGTCTAGTTTATGGTTTCTAGCATGTTCTGTTCTTCTAGGAGATACTACACCTTTCGGTGCCAGAGGTCATAATTCCTCTCATTCAGTTTATCTCCTTTTGTGAAGTCAGCAACAATGCTCTTTGTAGCAACCATTTATTCTAGAGACATTATATACTAGGATGAGTTCAACTATTCTAGCATAAAACACAACTCAAGCAACAACCAATCACATTAGCATAGTCAATGTCACACCCCGCCCGCCGGGCCCGGTTAACCGCCCGACAACCCGCGGATGTGAACCGTCACAGGATCCATGGTTTTAGTCTATCAACAATAATAAATACAAATACAGATAATCAAGAGCAAGAAAAGTGCAATAATTAATAAAAAGGTTACAGGAGTCCAAATACTTCAATAAATATCCAAGAAAGAATCAAAGGAAAGAATCAAGAATCAAATGTAATATCGAGATCAGCGGAAGCAAAAAGAATAACTAAATAATCTTCATCTTCAGGAGGCTTCATGCTCTGCAAGTTCATGTATCACTGTCTGTGCCACATCAGCTTCATACGAGAAGGCTCTTTCATATGAATCATCTCCAACTTCCGACATTGTGCAACCATCTGTACAGTTTATATAATACATACAATGAAAGGAATGAGTTCCAACGAACTCAGTAAGGAACAAACAATTCTCATATATATGTCAATACAATCCACGAATGCACACATGAAATGATATGGATGATATGCAGAAATATGAATGCTATTAAGATCTAACTATGCAAGTCTCTAACAGCTGACATGCTTTAAGATATACACCAGCCCTCCTTTGGGTAAGTCTCATCACTCTAATCCGGCAAGGACTGGTTACCTCTGTAGGGATCCTGGGCAAAGGGGTAGGTCCACACCTGGCTCTCAAACCATGGCTGGGGGTTAAGTCAACACTCTCTCTCACCACGACCATTGGCAATGAGTACTGGCGCATGTCGGGGTTTCTAATCCAACGCAAGTCATAATGGTAACATACTATATGAAGTCCAGATACTTCCCCTATGGCACCAACCAACTCGGTTCAGTATCCTTCGCAACCTAGGAGTGAGAATCCTCACGGACTGGATACCTCTGTTGGACTCCACTCCTTGTCACGCCCTCCCAGCCGGTACCCTATCTGGCATACCCGAGAGTGTGATCCACAGCTCGAAGATCAGGTATCGAGTGATCAACCTCCCACATAAACAATAACATAATCATGAACAATCATAATAAAAGTGCGGAAGATAAACCATAGATCCAATAAAGAAAGAATGAATCATAAATGAATCAGAATAATAGATATAATCAGAGTGTCAAACAGATAAGTAAAGTGAGGCAAATATCCCACTCTACAACCAGCGGAAAAGTAGCTCTAAAAGAATAAACTAGACAAAATCTAATCCCAATAGCAAGTACAATGGGTAACTAAAATGTTCTCCACTTTATAGACAACATCCTTATAAGTGTAAATCTCATAAATGGCACAAGGACGCTTCCACTCAATGGTCGGACTAAGCATCGTACGGAGCATAACCACTCGCGGGATCTTCGTAGTAATTGTGGTAACCGCAATCACCTTCCCCGGAGATATGCCTCTTCGCCTTGCGCTTCTTCATAGGGACCGTCATAGTACTCAAGACTGCAGGATAGTCTAACAAACATTGTACAATAAAGGAATGAGTTTCAAAGAAACTCGGTAAGGCGATTAAAATCCATAATAACATAAATGGCGGGATTCCGAACAATCATAAATGCAATATGATATGAGACAAGCAATGAATGAATGAATCTAACTCTATTTATGCTGGTCTCTATTGCGGACATGCTTTAAGTCATAGCACCGTACTTCTTTAGGAAAGTCCACTCACATCCTCAACCATTTAAGATATCTTGGATTCTCTCACGGATCATTTCACCGGTCTTGAGCAGCCGATTGGTAATGGGTCCTTCATCCCTCGGGACAAACCTTGGCGGGGGTTAAGTCAACACACTCTCTCACAACCATTTGGTATAAGTCACTGGCGCATGTCGGGGTAAAACCTAGCCAAATGCAAGTCTTCTACTTAGTTACATCAAGTCAGATCCAGATACTTCCATTCCTCGTCCCTGACGATCCTTTCCGGTATCCTTCACACTAGAGTCCTCATAGTCCCTGACTACGGACTCATCAACCCTATTGGTTATCCACATATGGTAAACGGGAAGCTCTCACGTCCTCTCACGGGTTGGTTACCGGTCTTAAGTGCCCGTGAGCCCAAGTCTAACCATATGCAACCCTACCAATAAATGGCCCCCACAATGTGATTCCTGTCCTCTCACGGGTTGGTTACCGGTCTTGAGCGCCCATGAATCCCCATTGCTACCACGGGTCGTTTGGTCTCAATACCCCTCCGATTAGGGTCTCGACATAACAGGACATCCCTAGCCAAACACTACTAGACAATCCTAGATATGTCATCCAACAGTTTAGGAAGGTGTCCAGAGGGCATCTCCGGAAACATCCCATAATATTCCCGTAGTAGTCCAAGGACAGAAGTGTCAAAAGGACACCTCTCCTTTCCAAACCATACTTAAGCATACACATGCATCAATTCATATCATCACATATATGGTAACTTCATATATGGAAAGAAATCAATAATTACAATCACTTGTATAACATTGGTAAGTAAATCATACATGAATCAATTTAATATGAATAAGTAATGCTACTGTAATCAAAGTTATGCAACAGTAGTATATCATTGTAAGAATCTAATTTAGGAATCATATCAATGATATTCAAATATAGAAACTAGATTCATGCTATCTATGTAATTAAGGAAATAACCATCCTTACCTTTTATAACTCGCAAAGGAATCCTAAGAAATCAAGTAAGGTCTTGGCAAACTTGAGAAGAAGGTCCTAAACAAGTATATACAACATATTAGGAAAGATCCCTAACAGAAAAGATACCAAAACATCCAACACAAACCAATTCTGGAGTTGCTGTACTCATTGGTCGAGTGGATTGGTTGACTGGTCCAGTCGACCAATCAGTCGACCAATGCAGATAGTAGCCTAAAAAAACAGAGTTTTAAGATATGAAATCCGAATTTGGTGGTTCAAAAGGGTACTAATCAAGGGGTAAACTACATCAGTAGTATTCTAACATATAGGGGACCTCAAAACACCAATCAAATCAAGATATCAAGATCCAAATTAGGAAACAAAAAGTTACCATAATTAGATCAACCATGGATCTTGATGAATTCGAAATAGAAATCAAAGACAAGAACAATAGGAGGATGGATCATTGCTTCAGGTAAAGGTTTCATGAAAACATACTTAGATCTTTAAGGAAAAAGGCTTAGAAGCATAAATCTAAATAAGGAAATAAAACCTACCATATATGTAACTACCATGCTTCATGAAGAACACATAGTATGGTAGAAGAGAACAACTAGAAATTGATAGATTATGGATCATGGGAAGAAAACACAGTAATTAACTACTAACATGATCAATATCGAAGATCCAAAGAGATCAGAATTCAAATCAGAAGTTTAACAAGATTAGATCATGGTTTGATCATGATTCCTTCAAAAGCTTGCAATGATCATGGTTAAGATCATTGTTCTAGCCTCAAATCCTTAGGATGATCATGAGAACATGTTCAGAGATGTTTGCAACAGAGAATGCAGCATCTCTTCTACTGTCTCAACTCAAAAAGGAAAGAAAAACAAAGATGGAGGAGAAGAAGAGAGAGTAGACATACCTTTTGATGCAAAAGGAAGAGTTTCGACGAAGATCCGTCAAGAAAACACCAAGGATGCAAGGGAGATGACTTGCAGAGGTCTTTGGTTCGTTCCAGAGAGTTTGGAGGCAGCAAATACGAAGTGGACTCGAGATTGGACTTAAATAGAGCAAGAAAAACCTAATTGCCAAAGACAGCACTCATTGGTCGAGTGGATTGGTCGATGGCCCAACCGACCAATCAATCGACCAATGCTTGACAAAGAAGACCAAAACAGGGAATTGAAGGCCCAGATCAAATCCAATCCTAAAGGGGTTTTGCACACAAGTCAAGTGACTTACCTAATAGGTAGAAATGCCTTCAAACCAAGATAGAGAGCACTCCAAGTCCATCAACTAATCCGATCTTCATCAAGATTCAGTTTCCATAAATAGAACTTCATCATCAACTTTCATGGATTCAAAGCCAGACACCAAGTCCTCCACTGGGATGGCCCAAAGCTGACTTCTTACTTTACTTCGGGTCATCGGACCTACAAATAACAAGGTTTCCGAGTCAAGGTTAGGGCTGGGTTTTACACTCCTTAACCCTATGGTCATCCACATATTATTGGGGCGGATGCTCTCATGACTCCTCGCGACACCCGGTCCGTCCTTGGACGTCCATGAGCCCAACCCTAACATATGCAACCCTACCATTACATGACCAATAGTGGACCACTGAGTCTCCGCACGGACTGGTTACCGCTGTAGGATGAAACATAGTCACGTCACCATTGTCACGGGTCACCCGGCTTCAATTCCCCCGCCGAAAGGGTAATAGCATGTGGGGTACCTAGCTATGCAATTCTAGACACTCCTAAGTATGTCATCCAGTAATCATGATAGTGCTGGAGACATCAGCAGCATGTGTCCCATTCCACAGCCTTCTGATATCCCAAGCTAAGATATCCCAAAGGAATACCCCTTCCATCACAACTACACTACAATCACTCTTTATCATACCATGAACAGTTGTGCAATATCATGAAAGATGAAGTACATCAAGGAATACCACAAACAGCAAGTGTACAATAAGATTCACATGCTTTATACAATTACAACAAGTTACATGATCAAAGAATAGTAAGTAGAACAACAGAATCATCATGTATATGTAATTGCATATAAATAAGAATGCATGTCCTTACCTGTAATTATGTAAAACTCCTCTAACTTGAATTCCAGAAACTATTATAAGACTTTTACTTGAAACAGAGAACACCTAGGCATAAGGTTACAAGAATATATAAGAGTCAAGAGTCAAAACAAATCCAAAATCAAACTTACACAGACACTGGAAACCGGCCGGTCGCTTGAGCCGGTCGCTTAGGTTGAGCGACAGCCACTAGCGACCGCCCCAAAAACAGAGAGTTTCAAATCCAAAATTTAGGCTTCTGATCATCCATTTTCAATCCGGGTTTCGAGTGATCATGGCCTAAGTCTCGAATCTAACACTCCAAGAGACACTAGGTGATAAGAAACCTAACAAACATCATAAATGGATTACCCGAGAACTCTCCCCTTGATTGGATCTATCCATTAACAAATGCAGGGATTCGTTTCTGGACAGGATCTCATCAAGAACATTGGAAAGGGAGTACAACAAATCAAATGGATAACCACCAACAAAAAGGGGATGGGTTCATATGAATTAGAGGTTAAAAAGAAGAGAATTGTAGATGGAGATTCATTACCTTAATCAGAATCACCAAGAATAGAAGAGAAAAGGTTTCATATCATCAACAACACTTTAGACCTGAATCCCACACGTTTCCACAGCCGCCTAATAGCCCAAAATAGCAATCCCGAACATAATAATGCGTTAATAGGGCGAGGGATGCTATTTATAACGAACAGGGGGCAAAATAGGGCAAAACCCGAAAACAGACCGGGCGGTCTCTTCAGGCGGTCGCTTGGTTCAATCGACCGCCACTAGCAACCGCCCCCATGTATATTTCTATACAAGGGTGCTTTGCTCATGGGATTGATGACCAAGTACAACCTAACCCAAACGAAGACATGGAGAAGATCTTAGACCGAAAAGCAATCTCAATAGGTCAATAATAAAGGGGTTAGGGTTTCATCATAACATATGGCTCATGAAAAGGTTATGATCACGGAAAGAGAGGGAATGATTGTTATCAAGAAAATAACAAGAAATCATAGGGAATCTAGTTTAGGTTAATAGAAACATTATCCATGAGGTTTCCCTCATATGGAAGGTTACAAAAGGTTTCTAGAAAGATCATTCAAAGGTTAGGGTTAAGATTTCAAGAATCTATTAGCTAGGGTTAAGATCATGATGATAATCATAGATCTCAAAGAATAGAATGAGATCATGGAATAGATGGTTGCAAGGATGCATCATCTTTTTCCTGATCTCAATCAAGAACAAGAACGAAGAAAGAATAATTAGAAATCCTAATTAGGTTAAACATGGATCATGAATAAAATATAGTGATCAAGTTTAGGTTAACACAAATATCACCCAAGGGAAAGAGAAACAACGAATCAAGATTCACCCATGGGAAAGAGAAACAAAGAATGCACAATCTGAAAAAGTGTTGGGAAGTTTCCAATAGATAAAAGAACAATAGGGTCTTAGATATGGTTACCTCTAATGAGAGTTGGTTACCTCCCATGAGAGTTACCCATAAATAATTCTCACAAAAACAACCCAAGATAGATAAAGGAACATCTCATTAGTATTTCAAAATAAAGAATGGAATTAGAAAGGGTCTTCCAATTAGAGAAAATAAGGTTCACAATTAAAGTGAAGGGAAAGAAATTCAAATCATACAATTAGGGATTATTAACAAGAATCCATGTATCCCACGAAAAGACTAAGGAGAATAAAGATTCACCCTTAGGGCAAAGAATTTACAATCAAGAAAGGTTTTGGGGAGGGTCCAATGAATTAATAGAAAATAAAAGGGTTGCCAATTGGTTACCCTCTCATGAGAGTTACCCAAGAATTTCCCTTCAAAATCTCACCCTTTTGGTTTCCAATGGTCCAAGGAATAACAAGGATCAACCCCTCAATCATGAGGACACAAGGGAAGGTCATGGTAATAATATGAGACCTTCTCCGCAATCATAAAGATAAGTAGAAAATTAGGGAAAGTATCATTAAGAGCTTTGGTGGAATCAAATTCAAGAATCATCGCCATATGGCTTTCAAGAACATAGAGTGAATTGTGGAATTCACTCTAGGGCTAAAAGAATTAAAGAAGAGGTCATTACAATAGTGTAATACCCTTCTCATGATCAGAAAATCAGAAGTAGAGAAGAAAGAATGAATTAAAGAAGAAATGAATTGAATACTAACCTTTTAGAAGAGGAACCGATGAAGAAATTTGAAGAGATGCTTGAGGATCTTCCTTGACTTCGAAGGAGAGGATCTAGGGATCTTCCCACATTCTCCCAAGGCTTAGAAACAGATTGAGAGTGAAACACATGGAGTTCCCCCTTTTAAATAGCACAAAGAGTCCAAGAATTACTAGGGTTTCACCAAACTTACCAAACTGACCCTGTTGGTTGATTGGTTGCCAAAGAGGAAGTTCAAAGGTCGATTCCACACTATCTAGAGGTTTAGAAACATAATGGGAATAGTTTACCACAAAATTAAAAGAAATAAAGCTTTTGAAAACCTTCAAAACAGATATTTACCAAAATGCCACTGCCTGGACAACTTATTCAAAACAAAGGATTTAATGGGCCTAACTTCAATATTTTTGGACGGGCTTCTTCCAACACATCATACTACTTACCTAGTATGGAGGGATGTCTTCAAACCAGGTCCAACTAAGCTTTAGGTCCATCAATCAAGTTCTTCTTCACAAATAAATAGTTCAACACCAAATCAAGTAACGTTTCCATAAGGAAACACCATCATCAATATCCATGGGTTTTGGGTCAAACACCATATCCTCTACTGAGATGGCCCACAAAGACATCATCCCTCATTTTGGAACATTGGATCAACTCTAAGGGAAAGGTCTGACATGGCTTCCTAAGATTTTAAAAGATAGTAAAACTAAAATCACGGTCAAACTTCAAAGTCAACATTAAACAAAACCTACTTCACCCAAAACAGATCGGGTCTTCGAGCTAGATTTGGGCTGGGTGTCACAGTCAACCTACGGGATAAGCATTTAAACCAAAAGAGATGCTAACAAACATTCAATCAAATTCTCATGCAAATCCTCATAGACTTATATACTAGTTTCATTCTGTGCAAGAAACATTATTAATAGACCCATAATTAAAAACAATTTTAATAAAATAAAACATGCAATCATGTAAATGCTATGAGGTGGTTCACACAGAACACTTCTACCTCATTAGCTCCCATTAGGCCCCATTAGGCCCTCAATGCTCAAACATCACATAGATTGTGAGCCATTGATGTCCAGTAAATAGAAACACATTCAAAACTGGACAAAAATTCAGACGGATTCTAAGACGGCTCTTCGTCTGGGAATCTGTCTGGATTTCTGCAACCAGACGGTCGACCGTTTGGTCCAGACGGACGACCATCTCCCAGACAGAAAATCAGTCTGGGTCACTGTGTACTATCTAAAAATAGACGGACTGGTCCACAGTGACAAAAAAAACAACGTTTTTTCACAATTTTCTTGAACGAATTTTTTTCTTTCAAAAAACAGAAAAACACGTTTTTTCTCCCAAAAAATCATCCAAAAACACATGAAAAAAATCCAGCAATAAATATTAAACAAAAATTATTTATCATGGATTATCAATTCATGCAAAAATTCATAAGGGAAATTTACAAGGATCCTCCCATTCGGATCCGAACCCAAAACATAAGGGTTTCCAAAAACCCTATCAATTCTCCCATGGGTTTCGTATTAACCCTAGATTCTCCGTGGGTTTTCATAAACCCTTGATCCTCCCATTGGATCCATACAATGAAAATAAACAATGAGGAGGAACCGAGAATCATGGGAACCACAGCTCTGATGCCAATGTACGTTATACTCCAAATAGTTCAATTCAATTAACTGACAAGGGAAAGATCCTTACCTGGATTCACTTTCCCAAATATGAAGTATACGCAGCGGAAGTAAATCTGGATCCACGTTCTCGTTCCACCACCAAAGATCTACCGGGGAGATTCCACAATCACTAGGAAAGGGAATTATTTCCACAACCCAAATGCAGTGTGGAAAAAGGATGGATGAGTGATCTAAAGTAAAGGAAGGAAACCTCCAATGAGTTTCTCCTTCCTGCGATTCTTGGAGAAAGGGAGAGAGAGATAGAGCCGCCACTTTTCTGGAAAATCTCTCGTACGAATGAAATCACTTACTCAATTATGTGGTGGTTACCAAAATATATAACCCTATTTTGTAACCGCCCTAATAGTGAGTTTCCAAATTTGCCCTTAGACATATAATTTATTAATTATATTAATAAATTCCAACATTCCCATTAAAGAAGATCCTACAGAAACCAGACTTAGCCGGGAGGATGGTAACATGGGCTATCGAGTTAAGTGAGTACCAAATTGAGTTCAAGACTCATTCAGCTATCAAGGGGCAAGTATTAGCTGATTTTGTCCTCGAAAGTAATGTATCCACTTCGGGAAAAGAAGACCAACTTGGCCAGGAAATAAGGATTTTGTATATGGACGGCTCGAGCAACTCTTTGGGGAGTGGAGCAAAGCTAATGTTAATTAGCCTGGAAGGTTTCACAATCCATTACGCTCTCAAATTTAACTTCAGAGGTTCCAACAATGAGGCTAAGTACGAAGCCCTTCAAGCAGGTCTAAGACTTGCCCG
Organism: Hakea prostrata; assembly: GCF_041222555.1. NCBI lineage: Eukaryota > Viridiplantae > Streptophyta > Magnoliopsida > Proteales > Proteaceae > Hakea > Hakea prostrata. The sequence continues at coordinate 22,895,510 of NC_142609.1, read as the reverse complement.
AGCCTTAAGATTGTAATTGGAAGTCTGAAGTGACTCTCAATTGATCGTGAATCAAGTTTGTGGTGTGTACGAGGCGAAAGAAACAAGAATGGCTAATTACTTAGCCAAAATTGATGAATGTCGCCATTATTTCGATCAACTCGAAATAAAGCAAATCCCAAGAAGGGAAAATGAAGTGGCAGATGAGTTATCCAAACTAGCCTTATCCAAATATTCAACCTTAGGCTCAACAGTCTATATTAAGCAATTGGAGATTCCTAATATTCAAGAGATCAAGGCAATGGATATTGAGGAAGAGCCTAGTTGGATGGATCCAATTATAGCATATTTGAAGAATGACATTCTTCCAGAAGACATCAAGGAAGCTAAGGCAATTAATAACCAAGCAGCGAAGTTCACCATACAAGAAGAAACTCTATAAAAGGTCAGTCACACAACCTCTTCTAAGATGTGTTGGCCCTTCTCGAGCTCTACGCCTTAGCAAAAGTACATGAAGGGATATGCGGAGCACATATGGGGGGTCGAGCATTAGCCCAAAAAATAATACGTCAAGGGCTTTATTGGCCGACCATTCAGAAGGACGCCGTGGATTATGTCAAAAAATGCAAGCAATGTTAGCTTCATGCATCTGTTCCGAGAACTTCGGCTGTCCAACTTACATTTGTCTCCAGTCCAATCCTTTTCGCCATGTGGGGGATGGATATTGTGGGAAAGCTTCCAAGAGCCACCAATAGTAGGGAATATTTGGTTGTTGCAATTGATTATTTCACTAAGTGGGTGGAAGTCGAACCTCTCTCAACCATTACTGAGAAGCAAATGCAAAAGTTCTTTGAAGAGAGGATCATCTATAGATTTGTAATTCCAAAGATCCTTGTGACCGATAACGGAAAACAATTTGTCGAAGCGGGTTTCAAACGTTTTTGTGAAAGATACTATATTGAGCATAGAACCTCATATGTGGAATATCCGCAAAGCAACGAGTAGGTTGAAATAACCAACTGAACGCTATTGGATGAGATAAAAAAGTGTCTGGAATCAAGTCGAGGCAGGTGGGTAGAAGAGCTACCCAACGTCCTCTAGTCGTATCGTACCACAACCCGAACTCCTACGGGAGAAACTCCATTCCGACTGACTTACGGTATCGAGGCACTTGTCCCAGTCGAAGTATTAGCAGGATCAAAGAGGTATAAAGACTTTGATGAAGAAGCAAACGAAGAAGGCTTAAAGAGTAACTTAGATCTTATTGATGAAGTTCAAAGCATGTCTAAATATCAAAATCAAAGATATCAAAATCAAGTAGCTGGTGTCACATCCACCCAGCCGGTACCCTATCTGGCATACCCGGATGTGATCCACAGCCCCAAAGATCCTTAGTCCAGGGACCATACCACCCACATCGACGATAACACAATCATGAACAATTAATATCAAGCTAAGCAATTAATAATAATAGAATTTGGAAATGAGATACCAAAGATAATCAGAGTGCCAAAATAAATATCTTATCAGATAAGATAAAAAGGCAGTGGGCAGAATCCACTCCTTCAATCAAGCGGAAAGTGTGGTCAAATCTAGTTAATTACAATCCCAAGTTATAAGGATAAATCAAAAGTTATTACAAATTCTCCAAGTTTAACAGACACAAAAGAAAGGTGGTGGGCATCTACTCATAAGTCTCCTCTACAACATATAAGTTCTCTTCAAAAGTGAAGACCATAGAGATCCAACGTGGATGCTCCCAAACTATCCAAGGGCTAACCCTGATACGCCGAAGGATCTTCTTCGGTACCATCACCGAAGTCTTCATTGTAGTTAGCCTCCGGATAGTGGTATGGGGTATCCGGGTCCTCCTCGGGGAACATACCATATGAATAATCACCTGTAGAGTAGTCTAACAAAACATTGCAACAGAAAAGGAATGAGTTCAAAAGAACTCAACAAGGTAGTTATTCCACAACATATAAGCCACATGATAACAATAATAAAATAATGCAGATGATATGAGACATATGAATGCAATATGATTCTAACTCTAAGTATGCTGGTCATCTAGGGTAGACATGCTTTACGTCATAGCACCATACTTCTTTAGGTCGTTTGTCACTCCCCCTCAATCATACAAGATATCTTGGGTCTGCCAGGGTAATTAGGTAAAGTCCTCTCAAACCATGGTAGGGGATTTGGTCACCACTCTCTCTCATCACCATTTGGTCTAAGTATTGGCGCATGTCAAGGTGAAGCCTAGCCCAATGCAAGTCATCTACTTAGTCATGCCAAGTCAGGTTAAGATACTTCCATTCCTCCCCTCCAGGGATCCTTTCCGGTATCCTTCACACTAGAGTCACGGATATTACTCGCCGGACTCACCAACCCTATTGGTCATCCGCATATAGTAAACGGGAAGCTCTCATGTCCTTTCACGGGTTGGTTACCGGTCTTGAGAGCCCATGAGCCCAAGTCTATCCATATGTAACCCTACCAATAAATGGCCCCTTTCGGGTATCCGTAGCATGATTTATGTACTCTCACGGATCATCTCACCGGTCTCGAGATCCCATCAAATCATACACTACCACGGGTCATTCGGTCTCAATGCCCTTCCGATTCGGGTCTGACATGACAAGGACATCCTAGCCAACACCACTAGACAAGTCCTAATTATGTCATCCAATAACCCAGGAAAGCGTCGATGGGCATCTTCGGAGAACATCCCATACTATTCCCTCCGATGTCCAAGGACAAAAGCACCAGTAGGGCACTCCTCAATCCCAAGTTATACTTTGGCAATCACATGCCCAAGTCCATCATTTCAATTCACAAGATACGTCATCAAAGTAGAAATCAAATTCATAACATTGACATAGTTCATTATATATTGAAATTGATAAACATAATAAGGCATTGTAATGGAACTAATGTAAACACATTGTTACTGTCATAAGACATATGCAGCAATTCTAAAATAGTAAGAATATGAGATAGAGACTATGTTCATTAGATTAGGAACATCAGGCCAAAATCACACATCCCATGTAATTATGGTGATAACTATCTTTACCTTGAGTTGGAGAAGAAGATGGTCCAAGATCACAAGCAAGTGGCCCAATTAGTCTTAAAATCCTAAACAAACATATATGAAGGATTAGAGAAGAAATCTGAACAATCGGAGATTGAACGAATCAAAACTAGGAAAAAGTTGCTGACAGCAACACTGTTGGTTGATACCTTGGGTTGATGGTATCGACCCACTATATCAACCCAAAGGGTCTCGGACAGCAAGTTGGGTTTTTGGCTCAAAGTTGGTCTTCCGAGTCTCGGATCGATACGAAACTTGGGGAGCAGCTTAAACACAATATAGAGACACTAATTATCAAAGAATTAACATCATCCAATGGTCAAATTAGAAATCCCCAAATTGGCATATCAAGTTTAAGAGTTGTTAATCATGGCATTGGTTATTTCTTAATGCAAATTGGGGAAAAACATAGTGGATTAGGTAGGGAATAACTTAGGAGCAATATTGAAATCATATGCAAGGTATAGATTAGGTTAATCATAGGCTTCATCTCAGTTTTGGTAAATAAAGTAAGTTGGTAAGCAACAAATCATGGAAATGTATATTAATTGATCAAGAGGTAAGTGGAACATAGCAAGATGGTTGAAAACATTAATGTATGAGGTAAAGAAGACTCATGGCAAGGTGTTTGCAAGGTTGCAGCACCCTTGGCCATGGTCCCAACATCAGAAATGAGAGTAAGGATGAGTGAGAAAGAGACTAGGAGAGAGAGTCATACCTTGAGAGTAGAGCAAGAGAGTGGAAGTGAGTAGTTGGCAATGATTAATGGGGAAGATGCTTCACCATTACCAAGGAGGTGTTCTTGAGAGGCTCTTCCACGTTCTCAGGAGTTGCAATCATTGGAATAGGGCTCCAACCAAGAGGAATGATTAAATAGAGTGAAGAATATTCCAGAGAATCTTTAAATCTGGGGCCAGCATGTGTTGGTCAATACATTGGGTCGATGGTATCGACCCACAGTATCGACCCAAACATGTTTCAGCAGAATTTTTTAGAATAGTTCAGCAACTTAAGGTGTGGACTTGGAGGGCTATACAAGGTCAAATTGCATGGGGTTTTCTCCTATAGTTCAATCAAGAAGTCTAGTTTTGGGGAATACCTTCGGATTGTGCACAGAAGTCATTTTAATATCTCAATTGTCTCACTCTTCATCCGTGCGCAGATTCTAACTTAACACTGATAATGTGCTCAAGGAAGGAGCAACATCATCAATGTCCATAGAATGGAGTTCCAACACCACATCATCAATTAGTAGGGTCCACAAGTCCCTTCTACCACCACTTTGGGTCTTCGGACCTACAAACACAACAATTTCCGGGTTGGGTCAAGGTTAGGTAAAAGCTGGATTTTACAGCTGGATACTTCAATACTCAGGTGAATAATAGAAGACATCATATGGGTGACTTGGTGCTTCGCAAAGTCACAGCATCCGACCCAAGAAACCAAGGGAAACTCTCACCTACTTGGGAAGGGCCATATGTCGTCGAAAAGGAGACAAAGCCGCGGACCTACAAGCTAAAAATTTTAGCCACAGGTGAGACGATAGACCGAACTTGGAATTTCATGAATTTCCAAAAATTCAATCAGTAGAATTAGTCAAGATATGTAGCACTTGCCACCAAGTCGAACAACCATTTGATTTTCAATAGAGTCTACGTCTCCATTTTTGGTATCCCTTTTCCCATGAAGAAAGTTATAGTGAAGAATTCACAAATGCTTCCCCAAAGGAAGAAGAACCCAACAGAGTTCTTGACTTAATATAAGTTCAAGCACCCGAGAGCGTTCTTAAGATTAAGAAGAGCCCAAGAGAGTTATTGTCTTACGATAAGTTCAAGAACCCGAGAGTGTTCATAAAATTAAGAAGAGCCCAAGAGAGTTCTTGACGTACAATAAGTTCAAGAACCTGAGAGTGTTCATAAAATTAAGAAGAGCCCAAGAGAGTTCTTGACGTACGATAAGTTCAAGAACCCAAGAGCGCCCTTCAAAGTAAGAAGAGCCCAAGAGAGTTCTTAACTTAAGATAAGTTCAAGAACCCGAGATGAGTTCAAGAACCCGAGAGCGCCCTTCAAAGTAAGAAGAGCCCAAGAGAGTTCTTGACGTACGATAAGTTCAAGAACCTGAGAGCGCCTTTCAAAGTAAGAAGAGCCCAAGAGAGTTCTTAACTTAAGATAAGTTCAAGAACCCGAGAGTGCTCCTAAAAGAAAACCTGTCACATCCACCCAGGCGGTACCCCATTTGGAATACCCGGGATGTGATCCACAGTCCAAGGATCAATGATCTGAGGTCCATGCCTCCCACATACACGGTAACACAATCATGAACAATAATAATCAATGGTAAAAACAGCTAATACCAAGTATCATGAATAAGACAAGATTAACTAAATCAGAGTGCGGAACATAGATAATAAATAAGGTATGATCAAAATCATAAAGGGTGAGAAGGTGTGGTAGCCACCCTCTCAGAGCAGCGGAAAAGTATTAAATCAAGTTAGTTACATATCCAAGTGTCACCGGAATAATTCAAAGACAAGTTAATTACAAAATCCAAGGTTCCACAAATACACCAGGGGAATGGGGCACTATGCTAGGGTTTCTTCTATACTAATGGTAGTCTCCTCAACAGTACGGATGAAGTAAACCCAGCGCTGCCGCTCCCGCACAACTGTGGGGCTAACCCTGGTGCGGATATAATCCTCCTCGGCTCCAATATACGGATCCTCACCGACTCCACTACCCGGAGGGTAGTATGTGGAATCATAGTCCGCCTCATAGGAGGTGCCATTGTAATCTTCAGTACCTGGAATGTAATCTAAAATATTTGCACAAAAGGAATGAGTTCGAAGAACTCAGCAAGGAAGTTATTCCATAATTAGAAATCATACACATTCAGAACATATAATAATGCAATGTGATATGGAACATATGATGCGAGATATGAGCCTGACTCTATGAATGCTGGTCTCTAAGGTAGACATGCTTTAAGTCATAGCACCGTACTTCTCTGGGTCGTCAGTCACTCTCCCATTTCCATATCTTGGGAATGCCCGGGGAAGATCGGTAAAGTCATCAAAAACCATGGTAAGGGGATCCGTCACCGCTCTCTCACATCACCATTTGGTCAAGTACTGGCGCATGTCACAGTAAAGCCTAGCCCAATGCAAGTCATCTACTCAGTCGATCAAGTCAGATTCAGATACGTCCATTCCTCGCCCCCGACGATCCTTTCCGGTATCCTTCACACTAGAGTCAGCGAAATCCCGGATTTCGGACTCATCAACCCTATTGGTCATCCACATATAATAAACGGGAAGCTCTCACGTCCTCTCACGGATTGGTTATCGGTCTTGAGAGCCCGTGAGCCCAAGTCTATCCATATGCAACTCTACCAATAAATGGCCCCTTTCAGGTATCCGTAGCATGGTTTATGTCCCCTACCGTAGAGCGCCCATCCAACCATACACTACCACGGGTTGTTCGGTCTCAATGCCCTTCCGATTCGGGTCTGACACGACAAGGATGAACCTAGCCACACAACTAGACAATCCTATGTATGTCATCCAATAACTCGGGAGAGTGTCGATAGGCACCATCGGAGAACATCCCATACTATTCCCTCCGATGCCCAAGGACAGAAGTGTCAGTAGGACACCCTCCAATCCCAAGTCATACGTAAGCAATCACACATCAAATCTCATCATTTCTCATGCATCCAATGCATATTCATAATAGTAATCAAATCATGATATTGAAACGAATCATTATAAACATAAGCAAATCAAAATGATAAAGTAACACAACAATGTATAAAGATTTAAATGTTACTGTTCTAACACATATGTGACAGTATCATAATGATTGAAAGAAATTTAGGGATTTCATTCTTTGAATAAAGCACAGTTCAATATTTGATGACTTATATGTTTATGGATATAACCATCCTTACCTTGGATGAGTTGATGATGAATTGAGAATACCAAGAATAGTCCAATAGAATTGTTAAGGCCCTAAACAAACATCAATAATAAGTTAGAAAAGAAGTCGGAAAGATCGGATGTCATTTGAGTCAAAACTGACCAAGGTTGCTGTCAGCAACAACTTTGGTCGATGGTATCGACCAAAAGTATCGACCAAAATTGTCCTCGGGCAGAATAGTGGGTTTTGGGGATTTTGGTCCGAAAGGAGTCTTCCGGTGTTCGGATCAATCTGAAACTTGGAGGCATACTTAACAATAGTAGTAGGACACTATAAATTAAGGAATTAACCCAATCAAATGGTCTAATTAAAAAGCCCCAATTTGAGCTATCAAGTTCAAGTGATAAACATCATGGCATGAGTTGGAATTGATTGCATTGATGAGGAATAGCATGCAATAGCTAGAGGAACTAATAGAAATTCGATTGGAATCATATGGCAATGTTAAACATGAACGTAATACACTCTATAGCTCAGTTTGATATCAAATGGTATGATGTTAATAGGTAAATCATGGAATACATATGCTAGGCATGAGATATAAGCATTAGCATCAATGAATGGCTAAGGGAATCATGGATTGAGAATGAGTAGGCACTTGGAGTGGTGGTTGCAAGGTTGCAGCACCATTCCAAATGTCCCATCAGCAAGATGACAATAGAAAAGAGTAGAAAATGGTAGGGTAGAGAGTGGAATGAAGAGTCATACCTTAGTGTGGAAGATGAAGACAAGAATCAATGATAAACTAAGTGTCTTTGATGAGATACCCTTCACACTAACCAAGGAGCTGCTTTGGGAAGCTCTCCCCACGTTCCCAGGTGAGAAAAATGATTGCAAAAGGCTTAAGGCTCGAGGTCATATTAAATAGAAAAGGAATATTCCATGGAATCATTAACTTGGTAGACTGGGACATTTTGGTCGATGGTCCTTGGTCGATGGTATCGACCAAAATGATCGACCTAAATATTTTCAGCAGAAAACTCAGGTTTAGAACAGCAACTTCAAGTAGGGATTTGAAAGGCTATACAAGGTCCAATTGAGTGAGGTTTTCTTCCACAATTCAATCAAGAAGTCTAGTTTCGGGGAATACCTTCGGATTGTGCACAGGAGGTCATTTGGTACATCAACCATATTAATCTTCTCCAATGTGCAGACTTTCCTTAAACACTGACAATGCATTTAAGCAAGGGGTATCATTGTCAATGTCCATGGGCTCGGTCTCCGAATCATGATCATCAATTAGAATGGTCCATAAATCTCTTCTTCCACCGCTTCGGGTCCTCGGACCTGAATACAACAGTGGATCCGGGTCAGGGTCAAGGTTAGAATAGGGCTGGATATTACAAAACCCAAGAAGGTTTTTCAAAGGTTAGATTTCTCTAAGGCATTATGCTCGGGGAGTCACTCGGGAGAAATCTTAGAGCCCTTCAAAATAAGAAGAGCCCAAGAGAGTTCTTAACTTAAGATAAGTTCAAGAACCCGAGAGCGCTCCTAAAATTAAAGAAGACCTAAGAAGGTTTTTCAAAGGTTAGATTTCTCTAAGGCATTATGCTCGAGGAGTCACTCGGGAGAAATCTTAGAGCCTTTCAAAGTAAGAAGAGCCCAAGAGAGTTCTTAACTTAAGATAAGTTCAAGAACCCGAGAGCGCTCCTAAAAGAAAACCCAAGAAGGTTTTTCAAAGGTTAGATTTCTCTAAGGCATTATGCTCGAGGAGTCACTCGGGAGAAATCTTAGAGCCCTTCAAAATAAGAAGAGCCCAAGAGAGTTCTTAACTTAAGATAAGTTCAAGAACCCGAGAGTGCTTCTAAAATTAAAGAAGACCGAAGAAGGTTTTTCAAAGGTTAGATTTTTCTAAGGCATTATGCTCGGGGAGTCACTTAGGAGAAATCTTAGAGCCTTTCAAAGTAAGAAGAGCCCAAGAGAGTTCTTAACTTAAGATAAGTTCAAGAACCAGAGAGCGCTCCTAAAAGAAAACCCAAGAAGGTTTTTCAAAGGTTAGATTTCTCTAAGGCATTATGCTCGGGGAGTCACTCGGGTAGCCACTCAGGAGAAATCTTAGAGCTCTTCAAAGTAAGAAGAGCCCAAGAGAGTTCTTAACTTAAAGGATAGATTTCTCTAAGGCATTATGCTCGGGGAGTCACTCGGGTAACCACTCGAGAGAAATCTTAGAGCTCTCTTCAAACAAGGAAGAACCAATGAATAACTAAGACCCAAAAAGGTTCTTCAAGAGGTAGATTTGTCTAAGGCATTATGCTCGGGAGTCACTCGGGATAATACTCGGATATCCACTGGGATAAACCTTAGAGCTTTCTTCAAACAAGGAAGAACCAGCGAATAATGAAGACCCAAAATGGTTCTTCAAGAGATAGAAAAAACTAAGGCATTATGCTAGGGGCGTCACTCGGGGTAAAACTCAAAAGTCACTCGGGGTCACGCTCAGGAGACACTAAGGAGAAAGAGAAGCATAATGCCTCAGTAGTTAGCAAGCAATCACAAAGTTGAAAGGTAACACCATCAATTTAAACTTCAAAATATTTGGCCATGATGACCAATATTACAAAAGCAGGAAAATAAAAACAAGTTCAAGTTTTCTTTCACATAAGAAAGCTAATTCTTGGGAGGGTCTTGCTCTTCGGGAAGACGGAAGGTTGGTTCAACAATCTCAGTCTCAAGCTCATCTTCGAGAGTCTCCCTAACCACAAAAGTCTCCCTTTCAAAGCTATCCCCACTACCCTCTTCTTCAATTTCATCAACGTAGAGGAGGGGATTAGGAGGACTAAACGGCTGTTTGTACTGAACCCCCTTAGGCAAAGTTTTCTCAAGCTTTTCATATATCCTCCCATCCAACATCTCAGATAGTTTCTTAGGGTGAGGAAGATCAACTTGTTGAAGAACCGCAGTAAAAGCGTTGTCAAGACCCAGGCAATAGGAAGCAACGGAGAGAGTAGTCTGAAGCTTCTTGAATTGAGGAGTACCAAGATAGGAAGTGATAATCTCCTTATGAATGGCATTGGGAACTTCATCAACATGGACGGGAGGCTTCCTGACATTCACCTCATGACGAAGCTGACGAACGAGGGACTCCATTTCTTCTTTCCCTCTCGCAAATTCCTCCTTCTCCTTAAGGGCCTTCTCCAGGTCTTTCTTGGTTCGGGAAAGCTCTTCTTCAAGAACTAAGTTTCTTTCTGATGTCTCTCTCAATCTCAGGTTCTTCTCTTCATCTTGTTTCTTCAAAGACTCAACATTCTTTCTTAAGCCAGAAAGCTCTACATTGGCTCGTCTGTGGGCTCTCTCAGCCTCTCGGAGTTGATCAATGAAATGCTCCGAACGGATCATACACTCTCCCATGTAATGCGCTCCTCTCGAAAAATACCTGAAGAGATTTGGAATATCAAGGTACAAAGTTAACCTCAAGAGATTTATAGCCGAATAATTGAAGAAGGAGAATTACCGATAGGCGTTGGCGTAAAATCTCATGTCAAAAACATTCTCAGATGTTGACGATCGGACGAGACCAACCCTTTAAGAAGCCAAGATTGGGCAGCATTGGAGTCCCTGAGAACAGTATCATTAGAAGTCAAGTTCCACTCGGGAACGAAGACGGGAGATGTCACATCCACCCAGCTGGTACCCTACCTGGCATACCCGAGTATGTGATCCACAGTCCCAAAGATCAAGTATCGAGCAACCATGCCTCCCACATACGCGATAACACAATCATGAACAATAATAATCAAATTAAAAGCATATAATAAAGGTAATCATGAATAAGATAAGAACAAATAATCAGAGTGCGGAATAAAGATGATACCAATGTATAAATATAATCCAAAGGAGAGAGAGAGTGGGCGGAAGTCACTCCCTCAATGGCAGCGGAAAGTAGTCAATCAAAGTTAGGTTACAGATCCAAAATCTAAGAGTATATCAAAAGAAAGTTAGTTACATATCCAAGTTCCAAATAAATAAAAATAAAAAGGCCTAAGCTAAGGTCTCCTCAGTCTTGTACAAGGTGTCCTCGTAAGTGTACACAAAGGAAACCAAGTAGGGCCTCTCCCACACCAATGTCCGGTTAATCCTAGTACGGAGGGTAATCACACTCAACACCTTCATAGTAACTTTCATAATGGCCAGGACCTTCAATGTAGTATACAAAATCCTGGTCCGCCTCGAAGTATGTGCCATCGGTTTCTTCGATACATGTGGAGAAGTCTAACAAAGCAATTTCACAAAAAGAAGTGAGTTCAAAGAACTCAGCAAGTCAGTTAATCCATAATACATAAACCATATGATACAAATCATAACATGATGCAAGATGATATGAAACACATGATGCAAGTATGATTCTAACTCTACATATGCTAGTCTCTATGGTAGATATGCTTTAAGTCATAGCACCATACTTCTTTGGGTCAGTCTCCATCACTCAAGCCGGAAAACTGGGTCCTGCATCGCTCGGGACAATCCATGGCTGTGGTTTAAGTCACCGCTCTCTCACATCACCATTGGTCTAAGTAGTGGCACATGTCAAGGTGAAGCCTAGCCCAATGCAAGTCATATACTTAGTCATATCATGTCAGATCCAGATACGTCCATTCCTCACCCCAGGCGGTCCTTTCTGGTATCCTTCACACTAGAGTCAGCATAGTCTCGGACTACGGACTCACCAACCCTATTGGTCATCCACAAATAGTAGATGGGAAGCTCTCACATCCTCTCACGGTTGGTTATCGGTCTTGAGTGCCCGTGAGCCCAAGTCTAGCTATTTGCAACCCTACCAATAAATGGCCCCTTTCGTGTATCCGTAGTATGATTTATGTCCTCTCACGGGGTGGTTACTGGTCTTGAGCGCCCATCAAACCATACTACTATTGTCACATCCACCCAGCCGGTACCCTACATGGCACACCCGAGTGTGTGATCCACAACCTCGAAGATCAAGTATCGAGGATATCATCCTCCCATATTAGCAATAACATATTCAAGAACATAAATAATCAATGTGCAATATATAATGAAAGATTCAAATAAGGAAGGAATAAAGTCATATATCATAAGAGTACGAAAGGTAACAATAATGTCAAGATCATAAAGTAAAGTGAGGCGGAAATCTCACTCTACCAACAACGGAAAAGTAGTTCCAAAAAGGAAGGAAAAGAGATCAAAACTAATCCCAATAACAAATGCAATGAGTAACTAAATCGTTTTCAATCTTATAGAGAACATCTCTATAAGTGTAAATCTCAAAAATAGCACAAGGACGCTTCCACTCTATCGACGGACTAAGCATTGTACGCAACATGACCACCCGCAGAATCTTCAATGTAATCGTCGTAACCACAATCACCTTCTTGGAGATATGCCTCCTCTCCCTATGCTTCTTCATACGAGTAGTCATAATACTCTGAGCTTGTAGAGAAATCTAACAATACATAGCACAAAAGGAGTGAGTTTCAAAAGAAACCCAATAAGGCAGTTAATCCATAATAACATAAATGGTAGGATTTGAAAACAAAGTATGATGCAATGTGACATGAAACATATGATGCATTATGACTCTAACTCTATGTATGCTGGTCTTTATTGGCGGACATGCTTTAAGTCATAACACCGTACTTCTTTGGGAAGGTCTCATCACACAACGTCGTTTGGTGGTGGGTCCAGCATCCCTCGGGACATTCCATGGCTGGGGTTTAGGTCACCGCTCTCTCACATCACCATTGGTCTAAGTACTGGCGCATGTCAGGGTTAAAGCCTAGCCAAATGCGAGTCTTCTACTTACATCAATTCAGATCTAGATGTCCATTCCTTGCCCTGGCGATCCTTTCCGGTATCCTTCACACTAGAGTCCTCATAGTCCCTGACTACGGACTCATCAACCCTATTGGTTATCCACATATGGTAAAGAGGAAGCTCTCATGTCCCCTCACAGGTTGGTTACCGGTCTTGAGCGCCCATGAGCCCAAGTCTATCCATATGCAACCCTACCAATGAATGGCCTCTTTCGAGTATCCACAATGTGATCCATGTCCTCTCACGGGTTGGTTACCAGTCTTGAGCACCCATGAGTCCCCATTGCTACCACGGGTCATTTGGTCTCAATACCCTTCTGACTAGGGTTTGATATAACGGGACATCCTAGCCAAACACTTCTAAACAGCCCTAGGTATGACAACCAACAGTATAGGAAGGTGTCAAAGGGCATCTCCAGAAACATCCCATAATATTCCCGTTGATGTCCAAGGACAAAAGTGTCAAAAGGACACCTCCCCTTTCCAAACCATACCTAATCATTCACAACCATAAATCAATCATATCACAAATATAGTAACTCCCCATATGGAAAGTAATCAAGAACATGATCCAACTCATATATAATTGGCAAGTAAAGTCATACATGAACTAATTAATATAAACAAGTAATGCTACTATAATTAGAGTAGTTGCATCAGTAGTACATCAATATAAGAATCTATTTATGAAAATAAATCAAAGAGATTCAAATATGGAAACTAAATCATGCAATCTATGTAATTAAAGAAATAACTATCCTTACCTTAAATAACTCGCAAAGAATCCCGAGAATCAAGGAAGATCTTTTCTAAACTTGGAAGGGGATCCTAGACAATGTACATACCTTATTAGGGAAGATCTACAGAAGATAGGAATCAAATCAACCAAAAATAAACCAAAACAGAGGCTACTATCTTCATTGGTCGATTGATTGGTCTATTGACTCAATAGACCAATCAGTCGACCAATAGAGTCAGTGATAGATAAAATCAGAGATTTCTGATTCGAAATCCCAATTTTGTGATTCGAATCGTCACCAAACAAGAGGGAATATGCAATGATAGTTGATGCATCCAAAATCTTCTTAGCCCTTAGATCTCCTGAGAATGACCTGCAAAAACGAACGTCAGATGTGGCCCGACCGCTAGGATCGGGAGTCCACCTCCGAAGGCTAAGTCAGTTGATGAACTTAATCACAAACGGCTCTGTTGGGTCACAAAGCTAAGGAATGAATAACGAGAATACGATTTAGATTGTATGTATCTGTGTATGTGTGTTCGTCCATCTTCCTACCTTGTGGGTAGGTGATGTCTTATATAGAGTGTACCTTCGAATCTCCTTCATTGGATGTATTTGAGCCTTCTTCGGATAGTCGTTGGATCTTAATAGATAGATCCGTTAAGTGATAGATCTCTACTAGGTTGGACTAGTAGATGACTCCTTTGATAATACGATCGTTATATGGTAGTTATCCATATAATAGGGATGAGTGACAGGCGCCAAATACTGCTAGCCGCCTTTAGGTTGATTAACCTATTTCGATCGTATCGGATTAGGGCGTGCTTGTTACTAAGTTAGTTTTCTTCCTCAACAAGCTATCTCCTGGACCCGGCTCACTCGGAAGTGAGTCGATTCCTTTCATCCCGACTGGAGTCGAGGGTCGAACCAAGATTGAACCAGGTTTGTTTATATTTTCTCCATATCATGAGCCCCCCAGACCAAGCGTTCGGTCGATCCCGAGGGCTTGGTTTTTAACTGGGTTCCCTGTCGAACAATAGTTTTGCATAATCCTCAACCCATTAAATGTCATATCACATTTAATGCAGTTGTGTCGCTTTTTCCTCGAGCATTGCGAGTATTCTCACTTTTTGTGGGGGTGACGCCACGCGTTCTTTGCATCCAAAACTATCGTTGCTCACGCAATCAAAACGACGGTTTCTGAACTCCTATTTTGGATTCGTGAGTTCAGACTTTCGAACCGTCTCCAAATCTCGATCGTTGATGCTGAATTCATCTCGATCGTACACGTCCTCGAACACTCGTGCGGGTGCTTAAAAGCGGTTCGTTGTCTCTGTAGGTTTCATTCTCTTTGTCTGCAATTTTGAAACCTCGTAGTCTTCTTCGCGCCTTCACGATCTTCTAGTTCTCGAGCTTTCTGCCTCAGTGATTCAGTAAGTTTACTGACTCCTTTGCAAAGTTTACTTTCGTCTCTAGGTTTCTTTTTTCTCTAGAAACCACAATCAGACTTTTTAGTAATGGAGGGTGGTAGGGTTTCTTCTAAAATTTCTCCTGTACTTAGCACTGGCAAGGGCGATAGTGGTGATGAGGCCTTTGCCTCTGTCCCCTCCAAGCAGTTAGATAGCGACAAAAAAACCCTAACTGCTCTCTGGCGTGACTTCGCATAAGTTAGCCAATAGAGAAAAGCAGAAGAAAAAGCTGAGGCTTCTTCTGCCCTTCCTAAGTCTGGACCATCCATGATTCCGAAGGTGATCGCCGAATCTTCTGGGCAGTCCAAACAACCCACTAGGTCCGCTAATGGACCTGGTTTTGTTGCTTCCTCCTACACTGAGGAAAACCTTCCTTCAGCCGTCAAATGTTTTGACTTTCCTTCCTCGTACCAACTTAGGGCTCCCACTTCTGATGAGAGGGTTGATTCAATCCTTTCGGGAGAATTCTCCCTATATATAGATACCCTGGAAAGCGGAGTTCGCTTTCCCTTTTTTAATACTTTGTTTTGTGCCATTCTGAATCATTGGGACATCTGTCCCCGAATGCTTCTTCCCAATAGTTGGCGTCTCATTGTCGGCTTCTTGGGTTTATGTTTTGAGCTTGGCATCAAACCTTCTCTTCCTCTTTTTGTACATTTTCATGTTCTTTCTCTTTCCCATCCTCCCGGCTGGGTTGTGCTTTCTAAGCGCAACAAATTTGAGCTTGACTGGTCGGGCAGCATTATTGCTAAAGGAACTTGCCCTTCCAATCATAAAGGGTGGCGCAAACGGTATTTTTTCTGCCGAGCGCCTCAATCAGATCTTAACTTCCCGACCGTCTGGATGATGTACACTTCATATTCTGAGGGTAACCGGGTCCCTCCATTATCCAAAGAAGAAAGAGCTACTGTCGGGAAGATCAAGTCAATTCCATGGTATCCAGAGATACATGGATATGAGATGGAATACAACTCCATTCTTTAATACTGGGGGCTGGCTCAATGTGAGCTTTCTAACTGCCGCGTTTCACTTTCTTGAATGTACTGCGAACTTTTTTCAACTTTCTGACTTTCATTTTTCTTTGTAGTTCCTCCAAGAATGAATCCAGACAGCCTTCGGGTGAGGGATGCCAAGGCTGTTGTGACTGCAGAGCAACAATGTCCTCGAGCCTTGATTGCAGAATAGGTAGCCTCTGTGCCTCCTCCAGACCCTTCTTAAAAGGGTATCAGGAACCTGAAGCCAGTGGTGAAGGCTTCGGGGAGAGGGAAAAAGCCAATGGTGGAAGAGGTTGAAATCCCTTCTCCCGTCCGAACCAAAAGGAAGCACGACTTAGTCGATGCTTCCGCCTCGAAGAAATTCAAGAAGAACAAAGATTCTGAGGAGATCTTAGTCCCTCAATGGTTGCTGACAAGGACAGACCTGGCAACGCAGGATCCCAAAAAGGATGCTGAGTGGAGCTCTCTCAGCCTTATGCCTGCCGACCGTTAGGCCTTTGAGACCCTGCAAGATGACGTTCTCGTTCATCTTTCCACAAGGTATTATTTTTCTTGAGCTTTTACTACTTGCTTTGTAATCTCTCCTGGGATTTCTGATAATCTCACTGTCTTTCTAGGAATGCTGTGTTGAGCTTTTATCAACACATGGAGGCATTGAGTCGAGTTGGTCGTAGCGACTCCTTGCTGCAAACTTGTGAAGAGAATCTGGCGAAGGCCAATTCTGAGGTGGACCGACTGTAGAAAGCAGCCGAAGAGTTGAAGGAGAAACATGATGAGGAGATGAGTTCTTTAAGGAAAGAACATGCTTGTCAACCATTCGTGTTGTTGCCGCCGAACGTGCGGCTAAGAAACAGAAAAACGCTGCTACCGCGTTCGGTGAGAGTCTCGAGCTTAAAGCCCTGGAGAACGAACGTCTGTCTAAGATGGCAGTTCCCAGCAAGCCCAAACATCTTACACATGGTCTTCGGAGGGACTGCATTTGGAAGTATCTGAACAGCGTCCCCTTCATTGATCTATTGGGTTCCTTCAACCTTCAAGCCTATCGAGAGGGGTAGAATGATGTCTGGAGAAAGATCCTTGAATCTAATCCTTCTTTTGACACAACTCCCTTTCGGGAGGTGTGTCACAAGGAAATCTTCAAGAAGCTGAAGCTGCCTTTCCCTAACTGAGTTTTGGAAGAGGAGGACCCCATTCCAGCGGACCCAAATGTCGAGAATTATCTTGCTGATTCGCCGCCTATTCCCGAAGAACCTCAAAAGCCTGCTTTGGATAAAGATTCTTTGGCTGACAATGAGGAAGAACAATAGGAAACCATCACTATATTTTTATTTTTTAAATTTTTTTTGTAAGGGTTGGCCCCCTACGGTCTTCTACAATGAAATAGAAATCTGTCTTCTTTTTCCCGAACACTTCCAATGATTGCCATAATACTTCCTCATATCATACTCAGGGAATTGTCTATTCCCTCTCACAAGAGATGTTTAAGAATAATATAAGAATGATATAAGTTATCACATAGATTAACTTGTACCTTAATTGAAGACAATGCTCGGGACATCAGGGAAATGCGTTTGGGAGAGATGCGTTTGGTCAATTTGATTCTTCCAAACCTTTTGTGACACCTGAACTTTATCTCCCAACCACTCTTCCTTTATGATGAAGCTCAAACGTTTCCTTATATTCGTATACCAATTGCTCTTCCCAAGGAATTGGAAATACCCTATTATTTAATATTGGTGCAACACTTGGTATTTGGCAGTATCCTCATATCAAGTGCAGATTGTTCCATGTGGAAACCTAGTCCAGCCTTCAAGCTTCAAATTTTAAGCGCCGTTATCTCCTGATCGTTGATCCTGCATTTTTAGGAATTCGAAACGTCTCTTCCATCCTGCCCCTTGATTAACTTGGGCTTTCAACAGTCGCATCTCTCCTTGAGGCTATTTAAGTTCCTCAAGAGTGCTTCATCCTTATCTCGCTAGTTGCAAGTTATTTCTGCCTGATAGATTTGCAAAGTAATATCTTCTCTTCCTTTGCTGTTGTCTCGTAATCTTGTCCTCCAACAATATCTTCAATCGAACACGAACAAGTAAGTCTTCTGCTCTTTCATTCAGTTTTGTCACGAACTTCTTCTTCTCCCTGAGTAATCTCCATAGTATTCATACTTGAGGTTTACTTATTATGGAAGTTCCCTGATTGGTGTTCATAACTTTATCTATTTGACAGAAATCTAGGGTTTTCCCTTTTCTGCTATAAGTTGGTGGATTCTCATACTGATGCTGCTTTTCTTTTATTTGCAGTGCCTCCAAGAATTAACTTGGACTTTATTAGGGCGAAATCTTGCAAGAAGACTACCCCAGTGCCAACGGAAGTTGCTCCCTCTGAGGTGATTGCTGCTAGTGAATCTTCTAAACGTGGGGAGATAGCTGTTGGTGAATCTTCAGATCAGATTCCCACTGCCTCTGCTGATGCTTCCCCCACGCTTCCTCTGCCAAGAGAGACCATTCGGTCTTCTAAGGAGGATGTGGCTCCCTCCATCGTCGCTTGCACTGTTGACACCCCTGCTAGCACTATGCTGGAGTCTTCTTCCATGATGAAGACCCTTCAGGCATCTAAGGAAGATGTGGTCCCCGCAGGTGCCGCTCGTATTTCCAACTCTAGTCCTTGTTTGGCATCCTCCTCCACTCCTTCCGTGGAGCCAGAGGATTTTGCCACTAGGAAGCGCCCTCGATTGGCCGATGACGTGTTCCATCCTTCTTGGTCGCTGAAGAGGTCTAACTTGGTGACAGGCGATTTTGAAAAGGCACTAGAATGGTGCATTGCTATTCAAATGCCTGCTGAGAGCAGAGCCCTCTCCACGATCCCAGACAGGGATTTTATGAAATCACTGGTGATATAAGTTTTTCTTCATTATCTTTCATTCTGAAGATTTTTCTTTTGCTCTTGACTAACTCTGAGGTTGTTGCAGGTGTGACATCCAGCCCAAACCTAGCCAGAACACCCTAATTGTTTTGGGTGAAGAAAGACTCGTTTATGTTAGACCTTAAAGTTGGACCTTGATTTCAGTGTTATTATCTTTGAAAGCCTTAAGAAGTCATGCCAGACCTTTCCTTTAGGGTAGACCTGTAATATCTGGCATTGTCCTAACCTTGACCCGGCCCGGAATCTATTATGTTTGTAGGTCCGAAGACCCGTGGGGGAAAAAGAGACTTGTGGACCCTTTTGGTTGATGATTTGGTGTCAGAGCCCAAGCCCATGGACATTGACGATGATGCCCCTCACTTGAGAGCATTGTCAGTGTTAGTTTTGAATCTGCGCACCAAAGAAGGGTGAATTAGTTGAAATACCTAATGAACTCCTGTACTCAATCGAACTAGTTGAATATATTCGGAGGGCTATACAGGGTCAAATTGAGTGAGGTTTTCTCCTACAAGTCAATCAAGTAGTCTAGTTTCAGGAAATATATTCAACTATTTCTGGATTCTCTTCTGAAACCTGTTACCTGTTTTGGTCGATGCTCTTTGGTTGATGCCATCAACCAAGGACCATCGACCAAAGTTACCCAAATTTGAGAAAAGATGCTTTTTGGATATTCCTTCATCTATTTAAGTTAAACCTCGAACCTAGAACCATATTTCACTCATTTCAACATCTGAGAACGTGGGAAAGCTCCTCTTAGGCTCCTCCTTGGCTTGGGTGATGATCTTCTACAAGAATCATTGTCTCTCTTCTCCAACTATCATCTTCCAAGGTATGATTCTCTCTCTTGTGTTCTATTCTACTCACTTCTCTTCTTCTTTTTACTGATCGAGACCATGGTCAAGGTGCTGCAACCTTGCAAACACCTTGCCATGAATGTCTCTTCCCATTTATACTTGTTTTTCCTCATTCTTGCTATGCCTCACTTGCATCTTGATCCTTACATATGCATTACCATGATTCCTTGTTTAACAACTTGATTTCTTATACTAAACTGAGATGTGGAGTATGATTAGTCTAATCTCTGGCTTGCAAATGATTGTAATCATGTTCCTAACCTATTCCCCAACTAATTCTCTAGCTTCCCTTTCAATTTCATCAATTTCTCATGAATGCTAGGATTCTTGTCTTTAGAACATAGGACCTCAATTTGGGGGTTTTCATTTGGACCATTGGATTGTGATAATACTTTCTAGGTAGTGTTCTTACATTGTTATTAATCATCCCTCCAAGTTTCGAATCTATCCGAGCCCCGGAAGACCAATTTCAGATCAAAATCCCCAAAACCCACTATTCTGTCTCGAAGACATTTTGGTTGATCCTCTTTGGTCGATGCCATCGACCAAAGACCATCGACCAAAGTTGTTGCTGACAGCAACCTTGCTTCGTTTTGACCCGTTCGACCTCCGATTTTCCCGATTTCTTTTCTAACCTTTCATTTATATTTGTCTAGGGTCTTATTACCATCTTTGGATCATTCTTTTGAGATTGTTGGATTATCATCATCGCGACTTAAGGTAAGGACGGTTGTTACCATAACTACATAGATTATGTGATTCTTGCTTCTATGTTAGAGACTTAGTAGATTTACCTTTTTATCGTATTTCCTACAGTATATGACTGTTATAAGTACTTCAAGTATAGTAGTGCCATGTTTACATATTCTTTTGTTATCATGATTATGTATTCTTAATAAATTCATATGTAATTGATCATGTTATGGTATGTATCTTTCTATATGATGAAATGTCATTTATGTATGATATGATGGAATTGAGAATGTGATTGATTAGGTATGATTTGGGATTGGGGAATGTCCTATTGACATTTCTGTCCTTGGACATCGGAGGGAATAGTATGGGATGTTCTCCGAAGATGCCCATCAACACTTTTTCGAATTATTGGATGACATATATAGGACTTGTCTAGATGTATGGCTAGGATGTACCTGTCATATCAGACCCGAATCGGAAGGGCGTTGAGACCGAACGACCTGTGGTAGTGTATGGTTTGATGGGCGCTTAAGGTCGGTAACCAATCCGGTAGGGGACATAAACCATGCTACGGATACCCGAAAGGGGCCATTTATTGGTAGGGTTGCAAATAGCTAGACTTGGGCTCATGGGCGCTCAAGACCGGTAACCAATCCATGAGAGGACGTGAGAGCTTCCCGTTTACTATTTGTGGATGACCAATAGGGTTGATGAGTCTGTAATCTGGGATTACGCTGACTCTAGTGTGAAGGATACTGGAAAGGATCTCCAGGGGCGAGGAATGGACATATCTGGATCTGACTTGATACGACTGAGTAGATGACTTGCATTGGGCTAAGCTTTACTGTGACATGCGCCAATACTTATACCAAACGGTGATGTGAGAGAGAGGTGACCGATTCCCCAACCATGGTTTTGATGAGGACTTTACCCAATTACCCCGGTAGACCCAAGATATCATGTATGATTGAGGGGGAGTGACAGAAGACCCAAAGAAGTATGGTGCTATGACTTAAAGCATGTCTACCATAGAGACTAGCATACATAGAGTTAGAATCATAATTGCATCATGTGTTTCATATCATATTGCATCATGCTATGTTTTGTATCATGTATCTATGTTATTGTGGAATAACCTGCCTTGCTGAGTTCTTTTGAACTCACTCCTTTTTACAACATTTTGTTAGACTCTACTGCAAGTACTACTACTGTTGACTATGATGGTCAACACTATGAGGACTAAGTTGATGACTCTTAGACTACTGATTATGGTGACTACATTGGTGAAGACTAGTAGTCTGAGATTGGGACTTATCTGGAGCAGTTCGGCCTTTGCACTTGTGTGCTAGTGTTGGGATATCGTCCCATTTTCTTTTTAATTTGTTGAGACCGTAGTTTAGTCTGTTCCCTTGTCATGTTGGGAACCGGTTGTAACCCTTAATTTTAGTCGATCTACCTTCCGCTATTATTATAGGACGGGTTTTCCCCTCCTTTTCTCACTTTGACTATTTGTCCTATTTGTATCATTTCCGCACTCTGATATTATTTGTGAAACTTTCTGAGATCTTTTCTAGACTTTTATTATTAAATTATTTGAATACAAGGAATTATTCTTGCTTTTGATTATATTATTGTGCTAAGTGATTATGACCGTTCCTAAACTTGATCGGCGGCACCGTGATTCACTCCCCGGGTAATCCAGATAGGGTACCCCCTTGGTGATTTAGGGCGAGATGTGACAGCAGGAGTCTCACTAGTAACTTCCACAATCAAGTGGAAGCACCCTTTAGACTTAGTAGATTGAGTGATGAAGTTTCTAGGCTTCAGGAAGAATCCAAAGCCAAAGATGCCGAGGTTGCTCGTCTTGGAAACCAAGCTTGGGAGATTGCCCGAGAGAAGAATTCCAAGAACGAGCATCTTCGTTTGGATTTGGATGATGCCAGGGAGAAGATCCGGCAGCTGGAGCGGGAAGAAGGAAAGCTTTCAGCAGGGGCGAAAGTGTAAAATCCAGCTTTTACCTAACCTTGACCCGACCTGGAAATTGTTGTGTTTGTAGGTCCGAAGACCTGAAGTGGTGGTAGGAGGGACTTATGGACCCTACTAGTTGATGACGTGGTGTCGGAACTCCAGTCTATGGACATTGATGATGTTTCTCCTTCCTTGAGCACATTATCAGTGTTAAGTTAGAATCTGCGCACTGATGAAGAGTGAGACATTTGAGATATCAAACGGACTCCTGTGCAAAATCCGAAGGTTTCCCCAAAAATAGACTTCTTGAGTGAACTATAGGAGAAAACCCCATGCAATTTGACCTTGTATAGCCCTCCAAGTCCACACCTAAAGTTGCTGAACTATCCTGAAAAATTCTGCAGAAACATGTATTGGTCGATACCATCGACCCAATGTATCGACCAACAGTGTTGCTGAACCCAGGTTTAAAGATTCTCTGGAATATTCTTCATTCTATTTAATCATTCCTCGAGGCTAGAGCCCTATTCCAATGATTGCAACTCCTGAGAATGTGGAAAAGCCTCTCAAGAACTCCTCCTTGGTAATGGTGAAGCATCTTCCCCATTAATCATTGTCAACTACTCACTTCCACTCTCTTGCTCTACTCTCAAGGTATGACTCTCTCTCCTAGTAACTTTCTCACTCATCTTTACTCTTATTTTACTGTTGGGACCATGGCCAAGGTGCTACAACCTTGCAAACACCTTGCCATAAGTCTTCTTTACCTATTACATTAATGTTTTCCCCAATCTTGCTATGATTCACTTACCTCTTGATCATTAACTATGCATTTCCATGATTTGTTACTCACCAACTTGCTTTATTTACCAAACTGAGATAAAGCCTATGATTAACCTAATCTATACCTTACATATGATCTCAATATTGCTCCTAAGTGATTCCCTACCTAATCCATTATGTTTTCCCCCAATTTGCATTAAGCAATAACCAATGCCATGATTTCCAACTCTTGAACTTGATATGCCAATTTGGGGATTTCTAAATGGACCATTGGATTATGTTAATTCCTTGATAATTAGTGTCCCTATATTGTAGTTGAAATGTTCCCCAAGTTTCGTATCGATCCGACACCCGAAAGACCAAATCTGGACCAAAACCCAAAAACCCAGCTTGCTGTTCGAAACTCTTTGGGTCGATGCTTGTTGGTCGATGCCATCGACCCAATGTATCAACCAACACAGTTCCTGTCAGCCATTTTTGCCTAGTTTTGATTCGTTCGATCTCCGATTATTCTAATTTCTTCTCTAATCCTTCATATATGTTTGTTTAGGGTTTTAAGACTAATTGGGCCACTTGATTGGGATCTTGGACCATCTTCTTCTCCAACTTAAGGTAAGAATAGTTATCGCTATAATTACATTAATTACATAGGATGTGAAATTTTGACTTGGTGTTCCTAACCTAGTGAACATAGTCTCTATTTCATATTCTTATCATGTTAGACTTGTTACATATGTCTTTGAACAGTAGCTTTGTGTTTACATTAGTTTTGCTTCAATGTCTTATTATGATTATCAATTTCAATATATGATAAATTATGTCAATGTCATGAACAGAATGTTTACTATGATGTTATATTTTGTGAATTGATATGATGAACTTGGGCATGTGATTGCTTAGGTATAACTTCGGATTGAGGAGTACCCTACTGGTACTTCTGTCCTTGGACATCGAAGGGAATAGTATGAGATGTTCTCCGAAGATGTCCACCGACGCTTTCCTGGGTTATTGGATGACATACATAGGACTTGTCTAGTGGTGTTTGGCTAGGATGTCCTTATCATATCTGTCACATCCTCCCAGCCGGTACCCTATCTGGCATACCCGAGAGTGTGATCCACAACCCGAAGATCAGGTATCGAGTAATCAACCTCCCACATAAACAATAACATAATCATGAACAATCATAATAAAAGTGCGGAAGATAAACCATAGATCCAATAAGGAAAGAATGAATCATAAATAAATCAGAGTACTAGATATAATCAGAGTGTCAAAAACAGATATGTAAAGGGAGGCAAAATCCCACTCTACAACCAGCGGAAAAGTAGCTCTAAAAGAGAATAAACTAGACAAAATCTAATCCCAGTAGCAAGTACAATGGGTAACTAAATTGTTCTCCACTTTATAGACAACATCCCTATAAGTGTAAATCTCATAAACAGCACAAGGACGCTTCCACTCAATGGTCGGACTAAGCATCGTACGGAGCATAACCACTCGCGGGATCTTCAGTGTAATTGTTGTAACCGCAATCACTTTCCTGGAGATATGCCTCTTCGCCTTGCGCTTCTTCATAGGGACCGTCATAATACTCAGTACATGCAGAATAGTCTAACAGACATTGTACAATAAAGGAATGAGTTTCAAAGAAACTCAGTAAGGCAGTTAAATCCATAATAACATAAATGGCAGGATTTCAGAACAAACATAAATGCAATATGATATGAGACGAGCAACGAATGAATGAATCTAACTCTATGTATGCTGGTCTCTAATGGCAGACATGCTTTAAGTCATAGCACCGTACTTCTTTAGGAAGGTCTCAATCACTCATCATCAGTTGGTAATGGGTCCGGCATCCCTCGAGACATTCCATGGCTGGGGGTTAAGTCACCACTCTCTCACATCACCATTGGTCTAAGTACCGGCGCATGTCAGGGTAAAGCCTAGCCAAATGCAAGTCTTCTACTTAGTTACATCAAGTCAGATCCAGATACGTCCATTCCTCGTCCCTGACGATCCTTTCCGGTATCCTTCACACTAGAGTCCTCATAGTCCCTGACTACGGACTCATCAACCCTATTGATCATCCACATATGGTAAACGGGAAGCTCTCAAGTCCTCTCACGGGTTGGTTACCGGTCTTGAGCGCCCGTGAGCCCAAGTTTAACCATATGCAACCCTACCAATAAATGGCCCCCACAATGTGATTCCTGTCCTCTCACGGGTTGGTTACCGGTCTTGAGCACCCATGAATCCCCATTGCTACCACGGGTCGTTCGGTCTCAATACCCCTCCGATTAGGGTCGACATAACAGGACATCCTAGCCAAACACTACTAGACAATCCTAGATATGTCATCCAACGGTTTAGGAAGGTGTCCAGAGGGCATCTCCGGAAACATCCCATAATATTCCCGTAGTAGTCCAAGGACAGAAGTGTCAAAAGGACACCTCTCCTTTCCAAACCATACTTAAGCATACACATGCATCAATTCGTATCATCACATATATGGTAACTTCATATATGGAAAGAAATCAATAATTACAATCACTTTGTATATAATTGGTAAGTAAATCATACATGAGTCAATTCAATATGAATAAGTAATGCTACTGTAATCAAAGTTATGCAACAGTAGTATATCATTGTAAGAATCTAATTAAGGAAACATATCAATGATATTCAAATATAGAAACTAGATTCATGCTATCTATGCAATTAAGGAAATAACCATCCTTACCTTTTATAACTCGCAAAGGAATCCTAAGAAGTCAAGTAAGATCTTGGCAAACTTGAGAAGAAGGTCCTAAACAAGTGTATACAACATATTAGGAAAGATCCCTAACCGAAAAGATACCAAAACATCCAACACAGACCAATTCTGGAGTTGCTGTACTCATTGGTCGAGTGGATTGGTCGACTGGTCCAGTCGACCAATCGATCGACCAATGCGACGATAACCTAAAAAAAACAGAGTTTTAAAATATGAAATCCGAATTTGGTGGTTCAAAAGGGTACTAATCAAGGGGTAAACTACATCAGTAGTATCCTAACATATAGGGGACCTCAAAACACTAATCCAATCAAGTCATCAAGATCCAAATTAGGAAACAAAAAGTTACCATAATTAGATCAACCATGGATCTTGAAGAATTCAAGGTAGAAATCAAAGACAAGAACAATAGGAGGATGGATCATTGCTTCAGGTAAAGGTATCATGAAAAGCATACTTAGATCTTCAAGGAAATAGGCTTAAAAGCATAAATCTAAATAAGGAAACAAAACCTACCATATATGTAACTATCATGATTCATGAAGAACACATAGTATGGTAGAAGAGAACAACTAGAGATTGATAGATCATGGATCATGAAAAGAAAACACAGCAATTGACTACTAACATGATCAATATAGAAGATCCAAGGAGATCAGAATTCAAATCAGAAGTTAAACAAAGACTAGATCATGGTTTGATCATGATTCCTTCAAAAGCTTGCAATGATCATGGTTAAGATCATTGTTCTAGCCATTAATCCTTAGGATGATCATGAGAGACAAGTCCAGAGATGTTTGCAACAGAGAATGCATCATCTCCTCTACTGTCTCAACTCAAAAAGGAAAGAAAATAAGAGATGGAGGAGAAGAAGAGAGTATAGACATACCTTTTGATGTAAAAGGAAGAGTTTCGACGAAGATCCGTCAAGAAAATCACCAAGGATGCAAGGGAGATGACATGCAGAGGTCTTTGGTTCGTTCCAAGGAGTTTGGAGGCAGCAAATACGAAGTAGACTCGAGATTGGACTTAAATAGAGCAAGCAAGACCTAATTGCCAAAGACAGCACTCATTGGTCGAGTGGATTGGTCGACTGGTCCAGTCGACCAATCAGTCGACCAATGCTGACAGCAATTCCAAAACAGGGAATTGAAGACCCAGATCAAATCCAATCCTAAAGGGGTTTTGCACACATAACAAGTGACTTACCTAATAGGTAGAAATGCCTTCAAACCATGATAGAGAGCACTCCAAGTCCATCAACTAATCCGATCTTCATCAAGATTCAGTTTCCATAAATAGAACTTCATCATCAACTCTCATGGATTCAAAGCCAGACACCAAGTCCTCCACTGGGATGGCCCAAAGTTGACTTCTTACTTTACATCGGGTCACTGGACCTACAAATAACAAGGTTTCCAGGTCAAGGTTAGGGCTGGGTTTTACATTCTCCCCCCCTTAAAGAAATTTCGTCCTCGAAATTGAAAGCGTATCTGTGCTTCCAAAGAGGTAGGACATGTCTAGCAATGTTTGGCTAGGTTATAACTCTGTTAAATCAGACCCGAATCGGAAGGGTATTGAGACCGAACGACCCGTGGTAGCAATGGGGATTTATGGGAGCTCAAGACCGGTAACCAACCCGTGAGGGGACATAAATCACATTGTGGGGGCCATTTATGGGTAGAGTTGCATATGGATAGACTTGGGCTCATGGGCGTTCAAGACCGGTAACCAACCTGTGAGAAGACATGAGAGCTTTCTGTTTACTATATGTGGATGACCTATAGGGTTGATGAGTCCGTAGTCCGAGTTGGTTGTAGCCATAGGATACGCTGACTCTAGTGTGAAGGATACCGGAAAGGATCGCCCGGGGCGAGGAATGGACGTATCTGGATCTGAGTTGATATGACAAAGTAGAAGACTTGCATTGGGCTAGGCTTTACCTTGACATGCGCCAATACTTAGACCAATGGTGATGTGAGAGAGTGGTGACCTAAACCCCAGCCATGGAATGTCCTGAGGGATTCCTTAACCAACTACCACCGGCAGAGCCCAAGATGCCTAGATGGCTGAGGGAGAGTGAATGACCTTCCCAAAGAAGTATGGTGCTATGACTTAAAGCATGTCTGCCTATAGAGACCATCATACATAGAGTTAGACTCATACATACATTGTTGCCTCATATCATATCATCTTATGCTTTGTTTGTGATACTATGTTATTTATGCTATTATGGAATAACTTGCCTTGCTGAGTTTCTTTGAAACTCACTCCTTTTTGTACAATATCTTTTGTTAGATTATTCTACAGGTTTTGATGGCTATGAAGCGCAATATGAGGAAGCGCAAGATGAAGAAGCGTACCATATGCAAAGTGCTGGCGACTATGAAGATTACTGTGAGGATCCCTCGAGTGGTCTCTCTTGTTACCAGGATTAGCCCTACTGTGGAGTGGGAGCGTTAGAGCATCATCGATGAAGTCTATGTCTATGAGGACATCCTTTATAAAGTAGAAAAGACTCTAGTTTAGATTATATCTTTCTTTCTTGTCTTTAGAATCAGTTGTAATCCCATTTGATTTTCGAACTACATTCCGCTGTACTCGTGGAGTGAGATTCCGCCTCACTATACTTTTGATTTATATATCTATTGGTATCTTTTCTGCACTCTGATGAATATCTCGTTACTTTACCTTGATTCATTGAATAATATTGTTAACATTGATTTAGTCTTGTTCTTGATTATATTGTTGTGAATGTGGGAGGTTGATTTCTCTAACTACTAGATCTTGTGGACTGTGGATCACACACTCGGGTATGCCAGATAGGGTACCGGCTGGGTGGATGTGACACCTATAGGGTTGATGAGTCCGTAGTCAGGGACTATGAGGACTCTAGTGTGAAGGATACCGGAAAGGATCGCCAGGGGCGAGGAATTGACTTTTCTAGATCTAACTTGATGTAACTGAGTAGGAGACTTGCATTTGGCTAGGCTTTGACCCTAACATGCGCCGGTACTTAGACCAATGGTGATGTGAGAGAGTGGTGACCTATACCCCCAGCCATGGAATGGCTCGAGGGATGCCGGACCGACTACCAAAAGGCGTTGTGTGATGAGACCTTCCTAAAGAAGTACGGTGCTATGACTTAAAGCATGTCTGCCAATAGAGACCAGCATACATAAAGTTAGAATCATATTGCATCATGTGTTTCATATCATATAGCATTTTACTTTGCTTTGAAATCCTGCTATATATGTTGTTATGGATTAACTGCCTTACTGAGTTTCTTTGAAACTCATTCTTTTTGTACAATGTTTTGTTAGACTACTCTACAGGTTCTGAGTATCATGACTGCTTGTATGAAGAAGCGCAAGGAGAAGAGGCATATCTCCAAGAAGGTGATTGCGGTTACGACAATTACACTGAAGATTCCATAGGTGTTTATGTTGCGTACGATGCTTAGTCCTACCATAGAGTGGAAGCGCCCTTGTGCCATTTTTGAGATTTATACTTATAGAGATGTTGTCTATAAGATTGAGAACAATTTAGTTACCTATTGTACCTTCTATTGGGATTAGATTTCATTCTGTTTCTTTTCTTTTAGAACTACTATTCTGCTGGTTGTAGAGTGGGATTCTGCCTCACTTATTGATTTAGACACTCTGATTATCTTTCGTACTCTGATTATATACATGGTGTATTCTTTCATTTTTTGGATCTTTGGTTTATCTTTTGCACATTGATTATTATTGTTCATGATTATGTTATTGTCTATGTGGAAGGTTGATTACTCGATACTTGGTCTTCGGGGCTATGGATCACACATTCGGGTATGCCAAGTAGGGTACCGGCTGGGTGGATGTGACATTATTATTCTTGAAGACTTATATCATTTTTGAAGACTTATCATCATTCTTGAAGACTTTATTATTCTTGAAGACTTATCTCATTCTTGAAGACTTATCATCATTCTTGAAGACTTTATTATTCTTGAAGACTTATATCATTCTTAAAGACTTATATTATTCTTGAAGACTTATTTCTATCAAA
This sequence comes from Hakea prostrata, assembly GCF_041222555.1. Lineage (NCBI taxonomy): Eukaryota > Viridiplantae > Streptophyta > Magnoliopsida > Proteales > Proteaceae > Hakea > Hakea prostrata. The sequence goes on along the minus strand of NC_142609.1, from coordinate 22,865,419 downwards.
AGATTCTTCTTCAATTAGTTCGAAAGATATTTTTGGCGAACGAATCTTTTGATCATGCCTTTCAACGCTGATCTAGGGTCATTCCTTCCGAGGGTGATCCCGACTTTCCGAAGTCAGGCTCAAGTAGCCAGCCTTCCGAGGCCTGGTCATGCTTTCCGAAGCTGATCACGGATCATTCCTTCCGAGGGTGGTCCCAACTTTCCGAAGTCAGGCTCAAGTAGCCAGCCTTTCGAGGTCTGATCATGCCTTTTCAACAATGATCCAAGGTCATTCCTTCCGAGGGTGATCCCGACTTTCCGAAGTCAGGCTCAAGTAGCCAGCCATCCGAGGCGTGATTATGCTAGCTGATCCGGATCATTCCTTCCGAGGATGGTCCCGACTTTTCGTAAGTCAGGCTCAAGTAGCCAGCCTTCCGAGGCCTGGTCATGCTTTCCGAAGCTGATCACGGATCATTCCTTCCGAGGGTGGTCCCGACTTTTCGTAAGTCAGGCTCATGTAGCCAGCCTTCCGAGGGTTGGTCATGCTTTTCAAAGCTGATCACGGATCATTCCTTCCGAGGGTGGTCCCGACTTTTCGTAAGTCAGGCTCAGGTAGCCAGGTCACACTAAGCTAATCACGGATCATTCCTTCCGAGGATGATCCCGGATTATTCCTTCCGACGATGATCCCGACTTTCCAAAGTTAGGCTCCAGTAGCCATCTCTCTAAAGCAGCATCTCTCCAAGGCAGCCTTTTGATTGAGAACAATGGAATTAACCAATAAAACAATTCAAGGATCATGTTATATGGAGGATTATTTATTGAAAGCTCAAAGATTTTCTGCAGGCCATTATGTGAGAATATTTGATCAGCTATTGAGGTTTTCATCAGCTATATTTTCTTCAGAATTATCTCATCAGAAGCTAATACTGAATACAAGTTTTATCAGAAGTATATATATAATTAGATATGCAATGATCAGAAGATGATAAGTTAATATTATAAAGAATTCCTTCAAACTACTATTCTGTCAAAGCCAAAAGGAGCTAATCAAGAAAATTTCTCACAAAGCAGATTATATTGAAGATTCTAATCAAAGTTGCTAAAACTCTCTTCAACTATTGTCTAAGGACAGAAAGTTTCTGATCAGTTATTAAGGCTCTCATCAGCCATTTTCTCAAAAAGGCATCTGATCAGTTATTAAGGCTTTCGTTAGCTGTTTTCTCAAAAAGTTTCATCAGGCACTCTTTCCTAAGAATACTTCATCAGCAACTGATCAAAGATATAGCAAGTGGTCAGAAGTATAGTATGTGGTCAGATGTGCACCAAGTCAAAGATTGCTGCCCCCTCTATATTCCTTTCATTCTCAAGATTCTCTTCCGTCACCCATTATTTCCTTTCTAAAATGATTTGGGGGCTGAACATTTTCCAAATGCAAGAGAAGATCAAGATTGAAGAATTCTCACAACCAATACAAGATGCAGAATATTCTGAAGTCATTTGAAAGAAAGATTCAAACCTCCTGACCAGAGTCTCATACAAGTTCGACCTGATCAGCAGGCTTGGGGGCTTGTGTAGTGACTAAAATATCCACTTCCGGTTTATATCGGTCTAACTAGGTTCAACCGGATTCAGCTGATGACATGAATGAATTTAAGGGACCACCCAAAGGTTAAACAAAGGCTTAATCATAGCCATCCGATCTATACTTTCCATCCGACGGTCATCAGTGACAAGAGACAACGTATTAAAGCCTATAAATAGAGCCAAGATTCTCATGAAAGGGAAGCTCATTCGAATATTCACACTCTTCTCGCTTATTTTCCATTAAAGCTCTCTGAGAGCTCACTTCTGATCATCTACTGACTAGATCGTCAGAGACGGGCCGATCAAGACGATCGGCTTCATTTCTCACTGGTGTTCTATTTTTTAGGAGCGAGAGGTTGATTGACGAAAGAGTGAGTCAGATCGATCCAGATCTGAATGGATTGGTGCAAGGATTACGGTTCAAAGCTACCAGACAATTTTAGCACCAACAATTATAGCAAAAACCAACAAAACCAATTATGTTTCTCCAACTATTCGGGATTAAGTTAGAAGGAGATATCTCATAATGGTTGAGTAAATCATCAATAATTCGTTGTACCGAAATACGAAGACCTCCCAAGAAGGCATCAAAATAAAGGAAGAAAGACCCTTTGGGGGGCTCTCCAACCCAATTGGACTCGGAGGGAAGAAGGAAGGTATAATCACTAGGAATCTCGCAAAAGTCCTTCAAGCGTTTAAGATGAATTTGCTTGAGATCACAAGGGTAAAATTCAGGACCTGAAGGCTTCCGATCATAATCAATATGAGAAGGGGTTTTCGGCTTACTCTTTTCCTCATAAACTTCCTCCTCCGAAAGCAATTCAGCATGAAGTAGTGGAGGCCAACAATTCCTAGAGTCAGTAGGACAAGAGAGAGGGGGACGAGGCGAAGAATGCTTTCGGCGAATAACTCGGGATCGGCCAGGAGAAGGCTGACCGATCTTCTCAACTTCTTGATGACCAGAAGAAGGCATAGAGAAGGCTCAAGATTAATTAAGTCAAGTCCTAAGTCAGAACACAAGGGTTCTTGACTGATTGGGTTATCCCTAGCTAAATTAGCCGCTACTCTCATAACTTCTTGAGAATTGGCATAATCAGGAAGGTCCTCTTCACTTGAGTAATATACAGAATATGTTCAAGAAGAGGCTTCGGGACCCGAAACCTCACCGGGCTGGAACCTCCCTAGGGAAGACGGTCGGGCTAATTCTTTGCCTTTCCTCGATTTATCCATAATTGCAGAAATGGTAAAGAAAAAGAAATCAAGAAGGGATAGAAGAGACTTACTAGTTGGAGAGTTGATGTTGGTAATACTCCATGTAATTTCAATTCAATTAATTGATGGAACAGATCCTTACCTGGATTCGCTTTCCTAAATAATGAAGTATACGCAGCGGAAGTAAATCTGGATCCACGTTCTCGTTCCACCACCAAAGCTCTACCGGGGTGATTCCACAATCACTAGGAAAGGGAAAATTTTCCACAACCCAAATGCCGTGTGGAAAGGATGGATGAGTGCTCTAAAGCAAAGGAAGTAAACCTCCAATGGGTTTCTCCTTCCTGCGTTTCTTGGAGAAATGGAGAGAGAGATAGAGCCGCCTCTTTTTTGGACAAACTTACATAATGTAATCACCCACTTACGTGATGCGGTGGTTACAAATATATAACCTATATTCTGTAACTGCCCTAATTGTGAGTTTCCAGATTTGCCCTTGGGCATTTAATAATTAATTATATTAATAAATTCCAACATCTCCCACTTGCACAAGAGCAAGTGTTAATTTCTCAATGTGTCCCAGACACACATGTATATATATATATATATATATATATATTGATCTCTTCGCTATGTATCCCAGATACATAGTCCACCTGTGTCCCAGACACTAACATCCACAAGTCATACTAGAAAAATGGGTTGTGCGACCGGTGATATACCTGCACGCGTGAGCCCCAAACTAGAAACCTTCCTAGAAGGCCAGAATGGCACATCACTCAAAGAAACATATCAAATAAGTATGAGTATACCACAGTGTCCTAGGTTTATTCAAACTCACCAGACTAAAGGTATCTCAATCCTCTGAGAGATCACCTTCTTGTCCTTAAAATGTTCACTACTGTAACACGTATAGCGCCAACAAACACTTTTAGGGTGTAGTTGAATCAAACCTTTCCTTTCGCCCCAGACCATCACTATACTTAGGATTGACTCCTTTTCCCGGTAGTGCCCCTTTAGGTCGAATCTATCATGACCATAGGTACAACCCAAAGTAGCCACATCAACCCTTCGTTTCATGATGTTGTTGAAAGTCACTAAGAACACTAACGGACCATAAAGTCCAGGACTCACACAATGAGAAGAGCAAGGATCCATCCTCTCATTTCCAATGATCGTTAAGCACACATAGTATGATATACGTGCTATGGTGGAGCATTCTATATACAATAGAACGTATGTCCATCTCAACACCATACAAGTCTTAGACTAGTCGTAACCTTTTGCGCCTAACCCGAGTTTCTTTATTGTCGCCACCCTAGCGCCACAAAAAGTACTCGCACCTGGCTCCTATAGGCAACATGAATAGTGGGAACATTCATGTCGATTCTCTTCACCATAGAGAAACTCATCTTGATTCCAAATCAAGGTGACATCATGATTATGAACTGACCTACACAAAGTCATTCACAATCCGTCTCATCTCTGCTTGCCTCCAAGGCGCCAGAGGCGAATGCTCGTTTGAGTGAGCCATTCTCTTGCCTATTGACATATCTTTTTTTATGCTAGAAAAACACAATCACACAGAAAGTGAATAAAATAAATGCTGGAATGAACTCATATTACTCAATAATAAGCTACCATCTGACTAGTAGATATGTGCTTAAGTACAACTTTCTTCCTTGATATAATGTCTCTAACAAAGTGATATCTTAACAGTGTATGTTTGGTCTTCCCATGATACTTGGGGTCCTTGACATAGCTAAGAGCTGCCGTACTATCACAGTGGAAAAGGGTAGCCTCTTTGGATGTCATCACAATTCCCATGGTCTCGGGCAACGAAAAAGCTTTTGCCGCCGCCCAATACCCCTAAGGCATTGGTTTAACACTCGAGTGGGACCTTCTCAGGCTTAATGAATTTCTACGGAAATCTTTAAGTAAAGGCATCAGTTTAACACCCGAGTGGGACCTTCTCAGGCTTAAAGAATTTCTACGAAAATCTTTAAGTAAAGGCATCGGTTTAACACCTGAGTGGGACCTTCTCAGGCTTAATGAATTTCTACGGAAATCTTTAAGCAAAGGCATCAGTTTAACACCCGAGTGGGACCTTCTCAGGCTTAATGAATTTCTACCGAAATCTTTAAGTAAAGGCATCGGTTTAACACCCAAGTGGGACCTTCTCAGGCTTAAAGAATTTCTACGGAAATCTTTAAGTAAATGCATCGGTTTAACACCCGAGTGGGACCTTCTCAGGCTTAATGAATTTTTACGGAAATCCTTAAGTAAAGGCATCGATTTAAAACGACTAAGACCTATTCTAGCAAAGACTTCATTGAATGACAAAGCTCAAAGGATAAAGTTAATTCTTTATTTCTGTAAACAACCAGATGGGGCCAACCTTTACAACAAAATTCTCAAAAAAAATACATATGAGATAACAAGTGTTGGGATATCTCCTCTTGGTCGGGAAGAAATGTCATCCTCGGCAATTGCGAAGAACTCCAAATAAGGATCGAAGCAACTTTTCCAGAAGCAACATAGAGTAAAGAAAAATGAGTCAGGAAACGTATGACAACTGCTGGCTGTGGAGGCATAGCTCCTCTCATCATTTGATTCTCGCCCTCGACGATTGCGAAGAATTCCGTAAACTCCCACCTACAAAATCCTCTGCAATTCCATTCTCTTTATCCAGCTTTTTCTGAAGAGGCTTGATCTTTGGTCAGACCTGCATTCAAGGCAAGCTCTTCATAGCTGAATCCTCTTAGAGGGGATAAAGGAGGAGAGTCATCAAGATAGTGCATTATATCCGGATCTGGGATGGGCAGGTCCACCACATCCTTGGCTCAAGTAGGAAGAGGAAGTCGCAGCTTTTCAAACACTTCGGGATGACAATTTGCATGGTGAGGAACCGTGTTGAAATAAGGATTTCTCCTTAAGATCGACTCCCATACCCCGTTCTCGCCGTCCAGATATGCCTGCAAATTATAAGCATTCAGCATGTTAACAAATGGCTTACTCTGCAAATATTTGAAGATGCAAGCCCTGCGAACATCAGTAAGAATAGATTCGGGCAAGAGGGTAACAGCTTGCCTTGAAGGCGCAGGAGCCTTAGCTCCAGACCCTTTCAACTCTCCCGAAAGCTTCTCTACTTCCCGCTCTAGCCTTCGAATTTTCTCCTTAGCACCATCCAAATCCGAATGGAGTTGCACGATTTCAGAATTCTTCACTTAGGCAACTTCCCAAAGCCTCTCCTTAAGACGAGCAATCTCGACATCTTTGGCTTTGGATTCCTCCCGAAGCTGGGAGAGATTATTACTCAGGCTCCTGAGCCTAAAAGCTGATTCCACCTGCTTGTGGAAGTTATCAGAAAGGCTCCTACAATAATTCAAGAATTAGTCAAGAGTACAAAATTTTTGAAAAGAAGGCAAGGAAGAGATACTTACAGCACAAGAGACTTTACAAAATTCATGTCCGAGACCGCAGTGAAGGCTCTGCTCTCGGCGAGCATCTAAGCAGAAGTGCACCATTCTAGTGCCTTCTCAAATTTTCCTGTCACCAAGTCAGACCTCTTCAGCGACCAAGAAGGCTTGTACACATCATCATCATCTGACCGAGGCGCTTTCTTTTAGAAGCAGCACCCTCGGCCTCTACAAAAACCTCCTCCACGGACGGAGGAGGAATTTCCATGCCTGGTGGATGGTTGGAGGAAGATGCCAACAAGGCACCAGCATGGATTTCAGAAGTGCGAGTCACGATAGAAGGAATAACATCTTCCTTAGGAAACCGAACTGTCTCCATCATGGAAGATGGTGCGAGAGAGGCACCAGGCAAAGGCGGTGGGAATCGAACTTTGACAGAAGCATCAACAAAGGTTGTGGGAATCTGAACTTTAGTAGGATCGCCAACAGCAGTCTCTTCAAATGGAACAACCTTTGTCAGTACAGGATTAGTCTTCTTAAAAGACTTTGCCCTAACCACATCCAAGTTAACTCTTGGAGGCACTGCGAGAAAAAACAAATGCCGTCAGTTCAACAGGTCAGCCAACACAAAAAACAAAGAAGGAGAGAAACCCTAGATGTCTGAAGTTGATGTAAAGTTCAAACATCAGAGAATGATATCCAACAAAGAACTTCCGGAGTGAATAACCCCCAAGTATACTACTTTGGAGGTTACTCAAGGAGAAGAAGTTCGTTTTGTTGGAATTGAATAGAGAAAAGAAGAAAAGGAAAACTCACTTGTTCAGGTTCCTATTTGGGTATCGTCAGAAGATAAAAATGCAGAGGAGACAAAGGCAAAAGAAAAATGACTATTCTTGCAAGTGACAAAGACAAGAATGAAGCACACTTGAGGGACTTAAATAGCCTCATGAAGCAATGTGACCATTGAAAACCCACACAGATCAAGGGTCAAAAAATAAGGGACATTTCGAATTTCGAAACAAATGCAAGATCAACGGTCAGGGAATAGTGACATTTCAAATTCAAAACTCAAAAACTAAGTTCATCTCAAGCCTCCTCATGGAGCATTATGCACCTGATACTATGATACCAACCAAACATCAACCGTCACACCAATATTAAATGAAAAGAGTATTCCCAATTTCTTGGGAAGGACAACTCGTACGCAAATATGAGGAAACATTTGGGCTTCTTCATAAAGGGGAAGCAACCTGGAAAGAAATGCTCCAAGTGTCATAAAAGGTTTGGCCAGGTAGATTCCGATGGTCCAGAACGTCAATCCCTTTAAGATCCCCGAACGTCAACATTGGCGAAGGTACAAGGTTACTTTAGAAAAGGCCAAGTTCAGTTCCCAAACGCGATTCTGAGGGAAATGAAGTAAATTTTCTAAGTACGCTATGAGAAAGTACTACCAGATTATTGCAATAGCTATTGAAAGAGTTCAAGAAAAAGAAGATAAATATTCATTATCATGGGCCATGGGGGGCCAACCCTTACAAAAAAAAAAAAGGTTTCCTATTACTCTTGGACAAGTTTTGCGGAAGGATCCGCAACTAGAGTAGGACGCTAAGGTTCTTCGGAAGAGGCGGCGAGTCATTAAGAAAATCTTCAATATTCGGATCCGCTGGAATAGGATCCTTTTCTTCCATAGCCCAGTCAGGCAAAGGCAACCCGAGCGTGTCGAAGACTTCTCTGTGGCAAACACTTTAAAAAGGAGTTGTATCTGTGAAACCCAGCCCTAACCAAACCCTGATCTTGACCCATTTGTTTTTAGGTGCGAAGACCCGGAGTAAAGGAAGAAGCCAACTATGGGCCATCTTAGTAGAAGACATGGATGTTGATGATGGAGTTCCATACTTGGAACTCTGTGCAGATTTGGAAAGGAAGCTGCACCTGTCTGAAGATGAGATTAGTTGAAGGACTTGGAGTATTATTTGACTTGGTTTGATGGCATTTCTACACACTAGGTATGTAACTTGTTGTGTGTGCAAAAGCCCATAAGGTTTAGAGCCCATTTGATCCTCCAATTCCTTGTTTGAACCTTACTGTCTGCCTTGGTTGACTGGGCCAGTAGACCAAGCACTCGACCAACTGTGTGTTAAATCCGAGAAAATCCAATTTTAGGGTTTTTCACTTATATTTAAACCCTACTTCGTGTTTCTTAGCTACGGCTGCCTCCTAAACACTTTGTGAACGTGAGAAGACCTTTCTAAAACTCTTTCTGGTGATTTCGAAGACTCCTCTGCAGATCTGAAGCCTCTCATCTCTGATCTGACAATTCAAGGTTAGTATATCTTTTAAATTTTTAATTATTCTTTCTTCGATCTTGTTCTTGATTGAGATCAGGAAGAAGATGCTGCAATCTTGCAACCATCTATTCCATGATCTCATTCTATTCTTTGAGATCTATGATCATCATCATGATCTTAACCCTAGCCTGATTAATTTCTTGAAACCCTGACCTTGTATGATCTTTCTAGAAACCTTTGGTAACCTCCCATGCGAGGGAAACCTCGTGGGAAATATTTATGTTAATCTAAACTCTTTTCCAATGATTTTCTTGTTAGCAATCATTCCCTTTCATCCTGTGATCATAGCCTTTTCATGGGAGCCATAAGGTTGAAACCCTAGTTTCTTGGGTCAAATCAAGAACCCATCTTTTGACCATGACTTGATGTTTTTATCTTCCTAAGTGATTCTAATACATTCTAGGAAGTTCCCCTTTGAATTTAGGATCAATCCAACTTCAAACGAAGAAGTTATGACCAAATCAGTCTTTACTTTTCCGTACTGACTCGGTTGGTCGACTGGGTCAGTAGACCAAGCACTCAACCAATGATGTCAACAGCTTCATTTTTTGCTCTGTTTGATTCGTTTGCTCTCTGATCTTTTAGGTATCTTTCCTAATGTTGTATCTATGATTGTTAGGAGTTTATTTGCTAAGTTAGGAGTCTCTCTCTGGTTTCTACTTTATGAAACTATGAGTTTGTTTACTGTTCTTATATTTTATACTTCTGATGTACTACTGTAGGTACAGTAGCACTTCACTTATGTTTTCTTTTTATTATTCAAGCTTATAGGAATTGTTTATTACTATATTGTTTAACGATTAACTTATGCTTTTATATTCTCTTTTATATGATAAAGTGTTGATTGAGTATGTCATGACTGATATGATAATGTGTTTGACTAGGTATGGTTTGGGATTGAGAGGTGTCCTTTTGACACTTCTATCCTTGGACATTACAGGAAATAGTATGGGATGTTTCCGGGGTTGCCCATTGACGCTTTCTCGAATCATTGGTTGTCATACCTAGGGCTGTCTAGCAGTGTTTGGCTAGGATGTCCCCGTTATATCAAACCCGAATCGGAAGGGTATTGAGACCGAACAACCCATGGTAGCAATGTGATTCACAGGCGCTCAAGACCGGTAACCAACCCGTGAGAGGACGGGAATCATATTATGGGGGCCATTTATTGGAGGGTTGCATATGGCTAGACTTGGGCTCAAGGGCGCTCAAGACCGGTAACCAACCGGTGAGAGGACATGAGAGCTTCCCGTTTACCATATGTGGATAACCAATAGGGTTGATGAGTCCGTAGTCAGGGACTATTAGGACTCCAGTGTGAAGGATACCGGAAAGGATCGTCAGGGACGAGGAATGAACGTATCTAGAACTGAGTTGGTGTAACTGAGTAGATGACTTGCATTGGGCTAGACTTAACCCTAACATGCGCCAGTACTTAGACCAATGGTGATGTGAGAGAGCGGTGACTTAACCCCCAGCCATGGAATTTCCCGAGGGATGAAGGACCCACTACCAAAAGACGTTGTGTGATTGACCTACCCAAAGAAGTACGGTGCTATGACTTAAAGCATGTCTGCCAATAGAGACCAGCATACATAGAGTTTAGATGCATACATATATTATCTATTTCATACTGCATTGCATCTTGTTATGTTTTGATATATGTTATTTATGCTGTTATGAGTTACTGAGTTTCTTTCGAAACTCATTCCTTTTTGTACAATGTTTTGTTAGATTATCCTACAGGTACTGACTACTATAAAGGACAGTATGACGAAGCGCAAGCCGATGAAGCATACTACACGCAAGGTGTTGGCGACAATCAAGATTACACTGATGATCCCACAAGCTATCACATTGCGTACTACGATTAGACGTAATGTAGAGATGGAACATCTATGTTAGACTGACGAAGTCCACTATTTTGAAGATGTCATCTATAGGATAGAAAAATCTTAAGTTTAGTTTGTTTTTCTTTTGACTCGGTTGTAATTCTTTTTAGACTTACGTACTATGTTCCGCTGTATCTGTGGAGTGAGTTTCCGCCTCTCTCTACTCTATTTTGATATCTTCGGATATTTGGTATCATTTTTCCGCACTCTGATTATATTGATTATTCATTTCTTGATTTGAATCTTTTGTTTATAATATTAAAACCTTGATTATTTCCTATTTATGATTATGTTATTGTATATGTGGGAGGATGATTTCCTCGATACTTGATCTTCTGGGCTATGGATCACACTCCCGGGTATGCCAGTTAGGGTACCGGCTGGGGGTGTGACAGTATCGAAAGTAGGGTTTGCCTCAAGGATAGCCTTCCAGACATCATTTTGTCCCGCTCGGTAGGCTTGAAGGTTGTATGGAGTCATTAGATCGTTGAAGGGGACGCTGTTCAGATACTTCCTAATGTAGTCCCTCCGAAGATCTTGAGAAAGATGTTTGGGTTTGCTGGGAACGGCCATCTTAAAACAATCGTATTCGCAGGACAAAATATCGAGCTTTTCGGTACATTCAGAAGCAAGCATTTTCTGTTTCTTTGCTTCACATTCCGAAGCACCAGCATGACTGATGGACAAGTCAAGTTCTTTCTTCAAAGAGTTGACATTGTCATTCTCCTCTTTTAATTCTGTAACCTCCTTTTTCAACCGCTCCACTTCAGAATTTGCCATCACCAAATGCTCTTCACAAGTCTGGAGTAGGGAACCACTGCGACCAACTCGGTTCAAAGCCTCAATATGTTGGTAGAAGCTCAGCACAACATTCTTGAGAAAACAGACAAATTATGAAAAAATCCTAAGAGGGATTACAATGAAAGCAACAAGCAATCGGGGGAAGTACCTTGTTGAGAGACGAACGAAGGTATTGTCGCTCAAAGACTCTAGAGCCTGATGATCGGATGGCATCAGGCTGAGAGAGCTTCATTCAGCAGCTTTCTCATGGACCTGTGTGACTTGGTCCGACACACTCAACGTCCACTGTGGAACAAAAGTCTCCTCGGAGTCTTTGCTCTTCTGGGATTTCTTTAGAACGAAGCCCTCGGTTGAGTCATGTTTCCTCTTGGTTCGGGTTGAGGAAAGAACTTCGGCCTCTTCCACGATTGGCCTTTTTCCTTTGCCCGAGGGTTCGACTATTTGGTTCAAATTTCTAATACCCTTGTAAGAAGGGTCTAGAGGGGGCAAAGCAGCTATCTCTTCTGCCGTCAGTGTACGGGGGACCGTTTTTCTGCAGCTACAACGGCCTTGGTAGCTTTGGCTCGAAGGTTCTCTGGGTTAGCCTTAGGAGTCACTGCAAGGAAGAACAAAAGTCTAAAAACCGAATCAAGCTACAGTACGCTCAAAAAAGGCAAGCACAGCTGTTAGAAAGCTCAAAACGAGCCAGTCCCCAATACTGGAGAATTGGGGTGTATTCCATCTCATAACCATGTATTTCTTGATACCATGGAATGGACTTGATCTTCCTGGCAGCCGCTCTTTCTATTTTGGACAGCTGAAGGACCCGGTTACCTTCGGAATATGAAGTAAGCAGCTTCTAGGTGATCGGGAAATTGAGGTCTGACTGAGGCGCTCGGCAGAAAAAAATATTGTTTGTGCCATCCTCTGTGATTGGAAGGACAGGTTCCCCTAGCAAGGATATTGCCCGAGCATCCAAGCTCAACCTTATTGCTCTTGGAGAGAAAAACCCAACCTGAAGGATTGGAAAGAGAAAGAACATGAAAATGTACAAAAAGAGGGAGAGAAGGTGTGATACCAAGTTCAAAGCGTAAACCCAAAAAGCCGACGATGAGACGCCAGCTATTGGGTAGGAGCATTCCAGGTCAAATGTCCCAGTGATTTAAAACAGCGGAAAACAAAGTATTGAAGAATGGAAAAGGAACTCCACTTTCCAGTGTATCTATATACAAGGAAAATTCATCAGGAGGATTCGAATTGACCCTCTCCTCAGGATTGGGAGCTCTAAGATATTACAAAGGAGGAAAATCAAAACGTTCGATGGTCGACGGGAGATCAATTTCAGTATAGGAGGAAGCAACACCAAGTTCATCCTTAGACCTACTAGGCTTCTTAGACTGCCCAAAAGCCTTAACAGTCACTTTGGGAGTTTTAGATGGTCCAGACTCAGGAAGCACGGAAGGAACTTCAACGTCTGAAGCTGCTCTTTTCTGCTAGCTGACACGCTAAAGGGCAGTTAAAGTTTTCTTATCACTATCTGATTGGTCAAGGGGGACAAAACAAAAGCCTCACCACCAGAATCGCCCTTATCGGTGTTACATTCAGAAGGACCCTCAGAAGAAACCCTACCACCTTCCATTACTATGAAGGTTTGGTTTTGGTTTTTTCTTACAAAAATAAAGCGGAGATGAAAGTAAAAAAGATTGAGACAACAAGAAAAGAGAACAAAGGAGTTAGTGAACTTACTGATTCACCGAAGCAGGGAGCTTAAAAGTGAAGATGGTGAAGTTTCAAATTCCAGACGAAGAGAATGAAACATATGAAGATAACGAATCGCTTTTAAGCACACAGATGATCGAGGACGTGTACGGAGTTAAATTTAGCATCAACGATCACGATCAGAAGACATTTCAAAAAAGTTGGAATCAAAACAGGTGTTTTGAGAAATCGTCGTTTCGATTTCATGGGCAATGACAATTTCGGCTGCAAAGGATGTGTGGCATCACCCTCGTAGAAAATGAAGACATTCACGAAACTGGAGGAAAAAGAGATGTCGCCGCATTAAATGTGATACGACATTTAAGGAGCGAAGGATTATGCAGAACCCTCGTTCGACAAACAGGTCCAATTCAAACCAAGCCCTTGGAATTGCCCGAATGCTTGGTCTGGGGGGGCTTGTGATACGAGAGAAATCATAATGGAACCGGGTCAGCCTTTGGTTCTGTGAAATCCAGCCCAAACCTGGCCAGGACACCCTATTTGTTTTGGGTGAAGAAAGACTCGTTTGATGTTAGACCTTAAAGTTGGACCTTGATTTCAGTGTTTTTATCTTTGAAAGCCTTAGGAAGTCATGCCAGACCTTTCCCTTGGGGTAGATCTGTAATGTCTGGCCTTATCCTAACCTTGACCCGGCCCGGAATCTGTTATGTTTGTAGGTCCGAAGACCCGAAGTGGGGGGAAAAGAGACTTGTGGAACCTTTTGGTTGATGATTTGGTGTTGGAGCCCAAGCCCTTGGACATTGACGATGATGCCCTTTACTTGAGAGCATTGTCAGTGTTAGTTTTGAATCTGCACACCGAAGAGGGGTGAATTATTTGAAATACCTAATGAACTCTTGTATTCAATCCGAAGGTATCTCCCAAAACTATACTTCTTTATGGACTTGTAGGAGAAAACCCCACTCAATTTGACCCCATATAGCCCTCCGAATCCCTGTCCGAAGTTGCGGAACTATGTCTGGCAAATCCTGCTTGCGCATCGAAGAAGGTGAGATTATTTGATGGACCTAATGAACTCCCATGCTTGCTTCAAAGGTATTTATGGAAACTATACTTCTTTATTGACTTGTAGAAGAAAATCTCACTCAATTTGACGCCGTATAGCCCTTAGAATCCCTGTCCGAAGTTGCTGAACTATTTCTGGATTTTCTGCTGAAACTTGTTTTGGTCGATCCTCTTTGGTCGATGCCATCAACCAAACAGGCCCAAATTCGAGAAAAAGATGCTTTTTGGATATTCCTTCCTCTATTTAAGTGAAACCTCAAACCTAGAACCATATTTTACTCATTTCAACACCTGAGAACGTGGGAAGGCTCCTCCTTGGCTTGGGTGATGATCTTCTACAAGAATCATTGTCTCTCTTCTCCAACTATCATCTTCTAAGGTATGATTCTCTCTCTTTCTCTCTATCCTACCCACTTCTATTCTTCTTTTTACTGATGAGACCATGGCCAAGGTGCTGCAACCTTGCAAACACCTTACCATGAATGTCTCTTCCCATTTATACTTGCTTTTCCTTCATTCTTGCTATGCCTCACTTGCATCTTGATCCTTGCATATGCATTACCATGATTCTTTGCTTAACAACTTAATTTCTTATACTAGACTGAAATGTGGAGTATGATTAGCCTAACTTCTGGCTTGCAATTGATTGTAATCTTGTTCCTAACCCATTCCCCAACTTATTCTCTAGCTTCCCTTTCAATTTCATCGATTTCTCATGAATGCCAGGATTCTTGTCTTTAGAACATAGGACCTCAATTTGGGGGTCTTCATTTGGACCATTGGATTGTGATAATACTTGCTAGGTAGTGTCTTACATTGTTATTAATCATCCCTCCAAGTTTCGGATCAATCCGAGCCCCAGAAGACCAATTTTGGACCAAAATCCCCAAAACCCATTATGCAACCCCAAAGACAATTTTGGTCGATCATCTTTGGTCGATGCCATCGACCAAAGAGCATCGACCAAACATGCTACTGACAGCAACCTTGCCCCATTTTGACCCGTTCAACATCCGATCTTCCTGATTTCTTCTCTAACCTCTTATTTATGTTTGTTTAGAATCTTAACACTACTTTTGGATCATTCCTTGGTAATTCTTGATTCGTCATCAACTCAACATAAGGTAAGGACGGTTGTTATCATAATTACATAGATTATGTGATTCTTGCTTCTATGTTAGAGACTTAGTAGATTTACCTTCTTATCATATTTCCTACATTATATGACTGTTATAAGTACTTCAAATATAGTAGTGTCATGTTTACATATTCTTTTTTTGTCATAATTATGTATTCTTAATAAATTCATATGTAATTGATCATGTTATAGTATGAATCTTTCTATATGATGAAATGTCATTTATGTATAATATGATGGGATTGAGAATGTGATTGAATAGGTATGATTTGGGATTGGGGAATGTCCTATTGACATTTCTGTCCTTGGACATCGGAGGTAATAGTATGGGATGTTCTCTGAAGATGCCCATCGACGCTTTCCCGAATTATTGGATGACATACATAGGACTTGTCTAGATGTATGGCTAGGATGCCCCTGTCATATCAGACTCGAATCGGAAGGGCATTGAGACCGAACGACCCGTGGTAGTAGTGTGGATTTGTGGGCGCTCAAGACCGGTAACCATCCCGTGAGAGGACATAAATCGCATTGCGGATACCCGAAAGGGGCCATTTATTGGTAGGGTTGCAAATGGCTAGACTTGGGCTCACGGGCGCTAAAGACCGGTAACCAACCCGTGAGAGGACGTGAGAGCTTCCCGTTTACTGTTTGTGGATGACCACTAGGGTTGGTGAGTCCGTAATCCAAGATTACGCTGACTCTAGTGTGAAGGATACCGAAAAGGATCGCCCGGGGAGAGGAATGGACGTATCTGGATCTGAGTTGATATGACTGAGTAGAAGACTTGCATTGGGCTAGACTTTACCTTGACATGCGTTGTGAAACCCAGCCCTAACCTTGACCCAGAAACCCAGTTGTTTGTAGGTCCGACAACCCGAAGTAAAGCAAGAAGTCAGCTTTGGGCCATTTCAGTTGAAGACTTGGTGACTGGCTTTGAATCCATGAGTGTTGATGTCAGTGTTCCATTTATGGAAACTGCATCCTGATGAAGATCGAATTAGTTGATAGACTTGGAGTGCTCTCTGTCATGGTTCTAAGGCATTTCTACCTACTAGGTAAGTCACATGGTGTGTGTGCAAAACCGCTTTAAGTTTGGATTTGATCTGAGCCTTCATTTCCCTGTTTTGGACTTGTTGTCCTGATTGGTCGACTCATTGGTTGACTGGACCAATCGACCAATGAGATCTGTTTTGCTAATTAGGTCTTTGCTTGCTCTATTTAAGTCCAATCTCGAGTCTACTTCGTATTTTCTGCCTCCAAACTCTTTGGAACGTACCAGAGCCGTCTGCAAGTCATCTCCCTTGCATCCTTGGTGATTATCTTGATGGGTCTTCGTCAAAACTCGTGCTTTTACACAAAAAGGTATGTGATCATCCTCTTTTGTGTTTCATCTTCGATTCTTCGTTGTTTTTCTTTCCTTTTCTGATTGAGGACAGTAGTAGTGATGTTGTATCTCTATTGCTACCAACACTATACTCTTTCCCTCTCTTTTCCTAAGGATCTAAAGCTTGGTGGATGATCTTCATCAAGATCATCACTCGCTTTTGAAGGAAAACTTGTATTCATTCGCTTTCTTTATTTAGATTCGTGTTTTTCAGTCTTAGATCTAATTTTCTTGAGGATCTATGCATGTTATTCATGATTTCTTATTCACAATCAGTTATCCATCATCATATTGTTCTTGTCCATGATTTTTACTATGAATTCTTCAAGAACCATGATTGATCTAATTATGGTAACTTTTTGTTTCCTAATTTGTAACTTGAAGACTTGATTTGATTAGTGTTTTGAAGTCCTCTATATACTAGTATGCTGCCATTGTAGTTTCCCATTTGTTTAGTACCCTTTTGAACCACCAAATTTTGTTTCATATTTTAAAAACTCTGATTTTTGAAGGCCACTGTCTCTGTTGATCGACTGAGGCAGTAGACCAAGTCAATCGACCAATGAGTACAGTAACCTCATATTTGGTATGTTTAGGATGTTTTGATATCTTTCCTTCTAGGTATCTTTCCTAATATGTTGTATACACTTGTTTAGGACTTTCTTCCCAAGTTTAGTCAAGGTCTTACTTGATTCCCTAAGATTCCTTTGCGAGTTATATAAGGTAAGGATGGTTATTTCCTTAACTACATAGATTGCATATTCTAATTTCTATATTTGAATCTTGTTAGTTTATTTCCTTAATTAGATTCTTACAATGATATACTACTGTTGCATAGTCTTGATTATAGTAGCATTACTCATTTATGTTAACTTGATTCATTTATGATTTACTTACCAATTATATGCAAGTTATATATTATTATTGATTTCTTTCCATATATGAAGTTACCATATATGTGATGTTATGGAATTATGTTTGTGTATGATTAAGTATGGTTTGGAAAGGAGAGGTGTCCTTTTGACACTTCTGTCCTTGGACTACTATGGGAATATTATGGGATGTTTCTGGAGATGCCCTCTAGACACCTTCCTAAACTGTTGGATGACATATTTAGGACTGTCTAGTAGTGTTTGGCTAAGATATCCCATTATGTCAGACCCTAATCGGAGGGGTATTAAGACCGAACGACCCGTGGTAGCAATGGGGATTCATTGGCGCTCAAGACCGGTAACCAACCCGTGAGAGGACATGAATCACATTGTGGGGACCATTTATCGGTAGGGTTGCATATGGATAGACTTGGGCTCACGGGCGCTTAAGATCGGTAACCAACCCGTGAGGGGACGTGAGAGCTTCCTGTTTACCATATGTGGATGACCTATAGGGTTGATGAGTACGTAGTCAAGGACTATGAGGACTCTAGTGTGAAGGATACTTGAAAGGATCGCCAGGGGCGAGGAATGGACGTATCTGGATCTGACTTGATGTAACTGAGTAGGAGACTTGCATTTGGCTAGGCTTTGACCCTGACATGCGCCGGTACTTAGACCAATGGTGATGTGAGAGAGTGGTGACTTAACCCCCAGCCATGGAATGTCCCGAGGGATGCCGGACCCACTACCAAAAGGCGTTGTGTGATGAGACCTTCCTAAAGAAGTACGGTGCTATGACTTAAAGCATGTCTGCCAATACAGACCAGCATACATAGAGTTAGAATCATATTGCATCATTTGTTTCATATCATATAGCATTTTACATTGCTTTGAAATCCTGCCATTTGTGTTGTTATGGATTAACTGCCTTACTGAGTTTCTTTGAAACTCATTCCTTTTGTACAATGTTTTGTTAGACTACTCTATAGGTTCTGAGTATCATGACTGCTCGTATGAAGAAGCGCAAGGAGAAGAGGCATATCTCCAGGAAGGTGATTGCAGTTACGACAATTACACTAAAGATTCCGCGATTGGTTATGCTGCGTACGATGCTTAGTCCGACCATAGAGATGAAGCACCCTTGCGTCATTTTTGAGATTTATACTTATAGAAATGTTGTCTATAAGATTGAGAACGATTTAGTTACTTATTATACCTACTATTGGGATTAGTTTTCGTTCTTTTTCCTTTCCTTTTAGTACTACTTTCCGCTGGTTGTAGAGTGGGATTCCGCCTCACTTTACTTTTTGATTTAGACAGTTTGGTTGTCTTTCGTACTTTGATAATATATGATTTATTCTTTCCTTATTTGGATCTTTGTTTATCTTTTGCACATTGATTATTATTGTTAATGATTATGTTGTTGTCTATGTGAGAGGTTGAATACCTCAATACTTGATCTTCGGGGCTGTGAATCACACACTCAGGTATGCCAGGTAGGGTATCGGCTGGGTGGATGTGATAGAGTGGTATCAGAGCCCAAAGTTCAAAGAAATCCTAACCACAAAAAACAATAACGAAACATTCCTGAGTCATAGATCTGAAATGACTCCTCTACTCTTAGAAGTGAATAATAGAAAACTTGGATTAGAAACTTAACCAATGAAGCATAATTGATTATTTCTAAATAACATACCATAATTATACTTACACAATTGTCACTTAATGCAATAAAAGAAAAGTGCATAATACACAATAATAAAGTGAAACAAAGTGAACTTCATTAATTTCAAAAGTTTTACAACGATTACATCAGATAATGCATAAATGGAAATCCTAAGTACAATCTGTCTAAGTGATCCCCTCTGATCTCTGAAAGCTCTGAAGTCCTCTGCTAGCTGAGTCACCTGATGCTCTATCATATCCTGTCGTAACTCCATCCTCTCATACATCTGCTCCTGTCTGACCTCCATCCTCTCCAGCATGGAAGTCATCGATCTCATCTGTGCACCGAGATCTGAAGTCTCTGGAACTGCATGAGACGGGCCACCTGTCTCGAAGTGTGATGAAGGAGGAAACTCGTGATGCCCCAGCTCAGCCTCGTGCATCTCTGTATCATCTCCGGCCTGATCATCACTATCAGGACCGACATCCTCTCCTCCATCCTCTGACTCCTCCTCCTCTGTCTCCTCATCCTCCTCACCCTCTGGACCAGGAGATCTCACCGTCTGTTTCAGCTTCATCTGTCTGATAGTCCTAGTCCCAATCGTGTACTCTAGTGAACCAACATCCACTGGTGTATCCTGGAAACTCACTCCAAAGTGCCTGAAGATCAAGGTCAGTAGCCTCCTATAGCAAAGGTTCCGCATGCTAGGCCGCAGAACCAGATCCAGCATGACCTGCTGAATGATGTAGGAAAGGTCTATCTCGAAGCCCATGTAGATGCGGTAGATGCTAAGGCCTCCATCACTGTGATCCGATGGTCATGTCCGGCCTTTGGCATAATGTTTCGGCTGACAATGCGACTGATAATCCGTGCCGAATCTGTCATCCGCCCGTTGTTCCACGGAGTGTGGCATCGGCGATCATCCCATAATGTAGAGCATATCTTGTGCAACTCGTTTGGCATCAAGTAGCTGTCTATCCCTGCCCCCGCAGGTAACCACACCCACTGCCGTGGGTAGTAAGGAACCCGCAAGATCTCAGCCAATGATCTCGTGGAGAAGCAAATCTGTGTCTGAAGGACCCTGCTCCTGAGGACTAGCCGAAGAGGATGTCCTGGACCTCTAGACTCCTCTGTAGATGTAAGGTTGCTAAAGAACAACCTCACTAGCTCCAGATATACCAGCAAATCCTCGGTAAAGATATGCGTCCACTGCATAGTGTCAAATCTCTGCCAAATCCTGAAAACCCTGAGCTGACGAAGGTGAAGTAGACGTCCCAGCTCGATACTGCAGTAACTGAAGTAGGCCTCGTACAAGAACTCGGCTGGTGGAGTATCGAATCTGTCTGGCCGCCGAACCTCCTGTCTAGGCTCTGAAGGAACTTGACCTATACCCCTGAGTGCCCCTACTATATGACCTCGTCCTCGCCCTCCTCTCGGCATAGTGTATGTCTATAGAAGAAACAAAAGATATTGATTGTTAGTGCTATTTCAAGATTTCAACCAAAAGGGTATTTTCGTAATTTTTCGGAAAATTTGATTTGAAGATACTAACATGTGGACAATACTTGGAATTGCATGACCATGAAGTTTATTTGAAGAAAATTGACCGAAAACTTGGTTAAAAGTGGAAAATTCAGCAAGAAGAATTTGGGGATTTTTGCAAACTATGTCAAAATTGGATTTTTGAAAAGTTGGAATTGGTTAAATCAAACTATATGGACATATCTACAACATCATCTTGAGCATGTAGCATTTGATTTCGTGCGAAAACTCCAAGCGGTTTGTGAGAAAACGAAATTTTTCTGAAGTTAACGATTTCAGTACGAAAACGTTGTGAAAGTGCTAGAATGTGTTAGAACTTGTTGTCTATACATGTTATTGTGTTTAAAACCTAGGGAATATGTTTCTAAGTATTCCTAAGCATGATTTCTAACATTGGAAAGCAAAACATGGATTTTGTTGAAATGCAAGCATGAGAAGATGAAAATGAAAGAAGGAATGAGAGATTTACGTTGTATGTGATGCATGTGTGATGTTGTGTTGTTGTTGAAGCACCAAAACACCTCAAGAACACTTGAATGAACCTTTGAAGACTTTCCCCAGAGCTCCCTCACGTTTGGAAGATGATAAAATGAAGTTGGAATGAGGAAATGAGGCTTAAAATGCAAATTTTCGTATTCTGTGAGCATCGGTCGACTAATTGGTCGACTGGGCCCATCGACCACTGGGACACGAGACCTCATTTTCTGCTGAATTTTTGGAAAATGTGATTTTTGTCCTATGGATTATTGTTGGATGACTAAATGGATGTATTTAAGCATGATTTAAATTTTCAAATCATTTGGACTTGTGGATTATGTTGAAACTTTGAAATTCGGTGTTTTTGATGTTTTTAGTTTTCGGAGAATGGTTACTCTGAGAAGTGGACGTGGTGGATCTAGTAGCAATGGTGGTCATGATGAGATACCTCATGGAAGTGGTGAGATACCCAATGGTGGTCATGATCAACAGACCAACAATGACAATTAGGGCACCCATGACATACAAGGTGCCCCGAATGTTGGAAGCTTTCGTGACATTGCCATATCATGGGCAATATGATGCACCAGCAAGCAGCCCAGTTCAACCAGATGCTGACGGGTTTCATGACTTTGCACAATGAGACTCGTTCTGGTGCTAATGTGAATCCTCATGCCGCAGTTCTGAATGCGGGAGGTTTAGCTGGAACCCCTCATACTCGCCTCCGATGGAGAGTTTCTTGAAACCGCAAGTGCCCACTTTCACTGGAGTTACCAAGGACCCCTTGTTTCCTAACAAGTGGCTTCGTGAGTTGGAGAAGGCTTTTCGACATCTGCAATGTTCTGAAGCCCAAAAGATCCTGTTTGCTGAGCAGAAGTTGCAACATGAAGCTGACGCTTGGTGGGTCTCCACTCGGCCTGTTTTGGAAGGTTTGCATGTGGGTGTTGTAACTTGGGAGTTGTTCAAGGAAGCTTTCTGCATGAATTATTTCCCTGAGGCGGTGAAAGATGCGAAGGAAGCTGAGTTTATGTTTCTTACACAAGGATCTTTGTCTGTGTTGGAGTACCAACAGAAGTTTGAGGAGCTTCATTTCTTTGCTCCTGATTCTCTGAAGCATGATCTCGCCAAGGCTAAGAAGTTCTTTAAAGGACTGCGCCCTGCCATTAAATCTTACTTCACTGTCCAGCCAATAGTGAGCTATGCCCAAGTGGTGCGGAACTCGAAGTTGGAAGAAACTGAGAAGGAGAATGCAGGTGTGAAAAGGCCCTGGCAGCCTAGGACCCTAGATTGGTGGATCGTAAGGATCGGCATTTTGTGAGACCTACACCCTACCCACTCCTACTTTTCATCCTAGGAGTATAGGTCAGAGCCTTGGTTTTCAGCAGCCCGGCCAATTTAGATAGTATGGCGGGAATCGACCACCAGTGAATCCAAATGCTAAGCCTGTGAATGCAAATCCTAGGCCATTGGTTCAGAAGCCCCTTGTTGCAGCTACACCAGTTGGACCTAGCAATCCTGTTTGTTTTTTTGTAAGCAAGCTGGTCATTTTGCTCGTGCCTGTCCGAAGCAACCTGCCCAACAGCAGTCTGCTCCTGTGGCGAAGAATGCCCCTGCTCCTCCCTGTGGTAGAGTGTTCAGTATTTCCAGTACTGAGCAAGAAGCAAGCCATGACGTGATTACAGGTAATTTGTTAGTCGCTTCTATTCCTGCATTTGTCTTATTTGATACGGGTGCATCTCATTCGTTCATGTCATCTGCATTCATCAAGAAGACTGACCTAATCCCTGAGAAATTGTCTAGTTGTTTATTGATTAGTACACCTACTGGTTCTGTTGTGAAACTTGATAAAGGGTTAGTTAAATGTCCTGTGTTGATTGGTGAGAAGAACTTGGAAGCCAATTTTGTACTTCTTGATATGAAGGACTTTGATGTCATTTTGGGAATTGATTGGTTGACAGCCCTCAAAGCTGTGTTTCTTTGTTCCTCAAGGAAGATTCAGTTCCATATTTGTGGAAGTCCGGTTTTTGAATTTCAAGGTGAGAAAAGAAGGGTTTGTAAGAAGATATTGTCTGCACTGATGCAAGTCTATGTCCTAGTGGATGATGCTTCATCTGAAGGCAAGAGTAAAGTGGAGAAAAGAGTTGATGAAGTCAAAATTGTCTGTGACTTTGTTGATGTCTTCCCTGATGATCGGGAGTGCCTCTAGATAGGGATGTTGAGTTTTCTATTGATCTCATCCCTGGTGCCGCTCAGGTATTTAAGGCTCCGTATAGGATGGCTCCTATTGAGTTGAAGGAGTTTTAAAACCAGTTGAATGAGCTCATTGATAGAGGTTTTGTACAACCAAGTGTGACACCTTGGGGAGCACCGGTTTTGTTTGTCAAGAAGAAGGATGGTAGTATGCGTCTGTGCATCGACTATCGTGAGTTGAATAAGCTGACCATCAAGAATAAATACCCGCAACAAAGAATTGATGATCCCTTCGATCTGTTGAAGGGTGCAGCAGTGAAACCCGGCCCTAACCTTGACCCGGATACTCTTTGATTGTAGGTCCGAAGACCCAAAGTAGAAGTGAAAGTCAACTATGGGCCATATTGGTAGAAGACATAGTGTTCGACTCCGAACCTATGGAGATTGAAGATGATGCCCCATACTTGAAGACAGTGTTGGATATAGAGAAGAGACTACGCCTTGATGAAGAGAAGATTGGTTGATGACCTTAGAGATTGGTGGGATATGATTTAAAGCCATTTTTCCATGCTAGGTATGTTATAGTATGTGTTTAAAGTTCATTTGATTCCGAGTAGTGGAAGACCCTCAAATCCCTGTCTTGGGCTTTGTTGTCTGCCTGGGTCAACTGCTTGGGTCGACTGGGCCAGGCTACCCAGCCAATCGACCCAGAGATGCTGAACTCGAGCAGAATCTTCTGTTTTGGTTATGTTGCTATATATACCCCATGACTTCGTGATTTTAGTATCCCTAGCCTCCAAAACACTTAGAGAATGAAGGGAAAACATCTCCAAGCCTCCAAAAGTGTAGAAGAAGATCTAATCTTGCAAACTTGCTAGTTCTCTCTCTTGTTCTTCAATCGAAGGTTAGTATTCAATCTTTTGTGTTCTTGATTCATTCTTTCCATGATCACTCTCATCTTTGAACTTAGATTATGATGAAGATGCTGCAACCTTGTAGTCATATCTTTACAATCTCTTTTCATTCTCTTGTGTCATGATCATCTTATTCATTCTTTATATGATTTTTATGATTTCTTCTTAAACTATGATCATATTCTTATTTCGATTTATTCTAGCATTATAGATGCTTCTCTATGATTATTCATACCTCTGATTTATTGTGTTCTTGTACTAGAATGAGACCTTATCATCTCTAGTTCATCTCATTCATTCATAGCATGTTTCCAATGAAAACTATGATTTTTACCAAAATAGAAACTATGATTTCAAATTAGTAAGTAATGGTTTTAATGGTTGTTTGATGTCTAAATTATGATTTTTAGTCTTAGACTACTGTGTTAGACATTCTCTCCAAGTTTCCTCACATTCCAGATTGTGTAGCATAGGTTTCGGATCAAGATTCTATTCTTGGACTCGGATTTGCTCTTGGAAAGACTGCCTGGGTCGATTGACTCAGTCAACCCAGCCAATCAACCCGCAAGAACAGAATCTGATTTCTTCGTCCGATTCGATTCGATTGATGTTTATTCTTTTAGGAATACTTCCTAATGATTGTGTGATGCTATTCTAGGGTTTGTTTGCTAACTTTGGATTCATCCTCTTGTCCGTCCGAAATATATTCGAATCTATTTAAGGTAAGGAAAGTTGTTACCATATTAACATAGATTGCATAGATTTAGTTTCTAATTTGGGAACTACTTAGATTTACTACTGTTCTGTTAGTTTCTATTATGATATGAATGCTGCAAGTACATTAGGATCTTATTTCCTTATTTACTTTATGTACTTTGATCATGTATGAATACTTATTCATGTATGTTGCTTATTTATTTAATCTTGTCTTATTATACTCTTTCATATGATGAGATATCTGTCGGGGATGATATGACTAAATTATGATTGTGATTGCTTAGGTATGATTTGGGATTGGGGAATGTCCTTTTGACGTTTCTGTCCTTGGACTTCATTGGGAGTAGTATAGGATATTTCCAATGTTGCCCTTTGACACTTTCCCGGATTATTGGTTTTCATACCTAGGACTTGTCTAGCAGTGTTTGGCTAGGATATTCCCTGTTATATCAGACCCGATTCGGAAGGTATTGAGACCAAACGACCCGTGGTAGCAATGGGGAATCATGGGCGCTCAAGACCGGTAACCAACCCGTGAGGGGACATGAATCACATTGTGGGGGCCATGTATGGGTAGAGTTGCATATGGATAGACTTGGGCTCATGGGCGTTCAAGACCGGGTAACCAACCCGTGAGAAGACATGAGAGCTTCCCGTTTACTATATGTGGATGACCTATAGGGTTGATGAGTCCGACTATGCTGACTCTAGTGTGAAGGATACCGGAAAGGATCGCCAAGGGCGAGGAATGGACGTATCTGGATCTGAGTTGATGTAACGGAGTATATGACTTGCATTGGGCTAGGCTTTACCCTGACATGCGCCAATACTTAGACCAATGGTGATGTGACAAAGAGGTGACCTAAACCCCTAACCAAGAAATGTCCATGAGGGATGCAAGACCCAACTACCACCGGCAGACCCAAGATGCCAAGATGGCTAAGGGGGAGTGATTGACCTACCCAAAGAAGTATGGTGCTATGACTTAAAGCATGTCTACCTATAGAGACTAGCATACTTAGAGTTAGATTCATACATGCATTGTCTGTCTTATATCATATCACATTATGTTTTGTTTATGCGATCATGTTATTTATGCTATTATGGAATAACTTGCCTTGCTGAGTTTCTTTTGAAACTCATTCCTTTTGTACAACATATTTTGTTAGATTATTCTACAGGCCCTGATGGCTATGAAGCGCAAGATGAAGAAGCGTACCATACGCAAGGTGTTGGCGACTATGAAGATTACTTTAAGGATTCCTCGAGTGGTCTCACTAATTACCAAGATTAGCTCTACTGTGGAGTGGGAACGTCTGAGCGTTATTGATGAAGTCTATGTTTATGAAGACGTCCTTTACAAAGTAGAATAGACTTAGCTTAGTTAGATTATATCTTTCTTTCTTATCTTTAGAATCAGTTGTAGACTCCTTTGATTTTCGAACTACATTCCACTGTATTCGTGGAGTGAGATTCCGCCTCACTCTACATTTGATTTTATATATCTATTGGTATCATTTCCGCACTCTGATGATTATCTCATTACTTTACTTTGATTCATTTGAATAATATTGTTAACCTTGATTTAGTCTTGTTCTTGATTATATTGTTGTGAATGTGGGAGGTTGATTTTACTAACTACTGGATCTTGTGGACTGTGGATCACACACTCGGGTAAGCCAGATAGGGTACCGGCTAGGTGGATGTGACAGAGTGGTATCAGAGCCCACAGTTCCAAATAAAATCCTAACCACAGAAACAATGATGGAACATTCCTGAGTCATAAATCCATAAGTGACTCAAGTATTCTTAGAAGTGAATAATAGAATACTTGAATTAGAAACTTAAAAGTGAAGCATAATGTACTCTGAATAATACACAATAAGTCTAATTTAAAAAACATCACATAATGCAACAAAAGAAAATACATAATACGCAATAAGACGGTGAAACAAAAGTGAACTTCATTAATTTTAGGAAAATTCTACAACAAGTTACATTTGAGAAACATAAAAGGAAATCCTAGTACAATCTATCTAGACTACTGTCTCTGCTCTCTCAGTACTCTAACATCCTCTACAACCTGAGTCAACTGTGACTCCATCCTCTCCTGTCTCGCCTCTATCCTCCCTAAGATGGAAGTCATAGAGCGCATATGTGCACACAGCTCTGCAGTCTCTGGAACTGTTAGTGAAGGACCTCCAGTCTCAAAGTGTGATGATGTGGGGATATCCTGATGACCCTGATCTGCCTCACGCATCTCAATGTCATCTCCTGCCTGGTCATCTATATCTGGACCAGCATCGTGGTCACCACCATCCGACTCATCATCATCCTCATCTGTCTCAAGACCATCCTCATCATCTGACCTCTCAGTCTGAGTAATGTGCATCTGATGAATAGTCCTCGTCCCAATATCATAGCCCAGCAATCGTGTCTGCATCAATGTATCCTTTAGCCTCACTCCAAAATGCCGGAAGAAAAGTGTGAGTAGACGTCCAAAGCAAAGGTTCCGTACGCCTGGAGACATCACAAGCTCTAGCATGACATTCTAGATGATGAAGGAAAGATCAATCTCAAAACCCCGGTATATGCGGTAAATCAGTAGAGCATCCATCACTGATACTCTCTCATGATGACCAACCTTCGGAATGATGTTGCGGCCCACAATGCCACCGATGATTCTAGTCGAATTTGTCATATGTGCACTAGTCCATGGTGTATAGTATCCATCGTCTCTCCAAAGTGTGATGCAAACCTCATGCAGCTCATGTGGTAGTAAATAAGCATCTATCTCAGCCCCAATCGGTATACATACACACTCATGAGGATAGTGTGATACTCGGAAAATCTCTGCCAGTGTACTAGTAGAAAATCGAATCCGTGTCTCTCGAACTCGACTCTCTAGGATCAACTCGAATGGACCTCGCCTCCGACCCTCCTCGACTGATGTAAGGTTGCTGAAGAACAACCTCACTAAATCCGGGTCGACTGGAAGATCCTCAGTGAAAAGGTGCGTCCACTCCATCGTATCGAATCTCTGATGGATCCGGAAAGTGCTAAGCTATCGTAGCCTGAGTACTCGGCCATACTCAATACGACACCGCTCGAAGAAGGCCTTATATAAGTACTCCGCTCGGGGTGTACTAAATAGGTCTCTGCGTATGACTACATCTCGTGGCTCCAAAAGTGGAACCGGACCTCTGCCTCTGCCTCTGCCTCTCCTCCCACCCATGTGTTGTCCATGAAGAGGCATGATATCTGTATAGCTGTAAGGAAGACAAAAAGAGACTTGACATTAGTAGAATTACAAAATTCAGCATGAAGGGTATTTTCGTAATTTTGAAATTTTCAATTTTGGCGAAATTTCAGTTTGGGCATACTAGCATGTGCACGGTACTTAGAATAGTGTGTTAGCATGTTTTATTGGAGAAAAACATCTCAATTTGATGGATCAAAGGTAAAAATTCAGTAAGCTTAGAAAGGGGGAAAATTCTCATTTTAGGTCAAAATGTGATTTTTGAAGTTTGGAATTGGCTCAATCAATTTACATACACATGTTCATCATATCATTGCAAGTATGTAGGAATTTATTTGAAGTCGAAACTCTTTGCGGTTTGAAAATGAGAGAAGATTTTCAAAAGAGGGTTTTCGATTGAGAAATCGTTAACAAGAGACCATGAAATGGATAGCAAGCATTGTAAAGACATGGCATTGTGTTAAGATCACCTAGAACACATTCCTATATGTTCCTAGACATGTTTCCTAGCAATTATAACAAGTAAATCATGATATTTGGAAGAATACATTTCAATTTTGAAGTTATGAAGCAAGGAAAGGAAGAAATTTATCTTAGATGATGTTGCAAGAATGTTGGAGACTTGTTGTTGATGTTAGATAGCCTAGAATGACTCTTGAAGACCTTAGAGAACCTTACCTTAGAGCTCTGCCACGAAGCTTGGTGTTTTGGAATGAGTATGAAGTGAAAAATGTAATTTTTAAGGTGTTTTTCGCGCACTGTTTGCGTGGGTCGACTGCTTGGGTCGATTGGATGACTCGACCCAAGGAGTAAAGTTTTGGAATTTTGGATAAATTTGGGGATTTTGATATATGATTCATGGATGACTTTTTGATGATTAAAGTGATGATTTTTAGCCTTATTTGGATATGCTAAGACTAAGGTTAAGTGATTATAGATTGGTATATTGGAAATTTTGGGTATTTTTGACTTATTTCGATTTTTGCAAAATGGTTGTGCTAAGGAATCGCAATATTGGTTTTAACAGTACTAGAAATGAGGAAGAAGTGTTTCATGAAGATACTCCTAATGGTAGTACTGGTCACCACACTAATGGTAGTACTGGTCAGCACACTAATGTGAATGGTGATAATACGACCGGTTTACCTAATGCTCCGGAAGTGAATAGTTTTTGTGATATTGCCAATATCATGGGCAACATCATGCAGCAGCAGTCAAATCAATTCAACCAGATGATGATGGGTTTCATGACACTGCATACTGAGACTCGTACTAGTGTGAATGGAACTCCTCATACCACAGTACCTAATGCGGAAAGGCTAGCTGGAACTCCTCATACTCGCCTGATGGAAAGTTTTTTGAAGATGCAAGTGCCTTCTTTCACTGGTGTTACTAGGGACACTTTGTTCCCTAACAAGTGGCTAAGGGAATTAGAGAAAGCATTCTGTCACTTGCAGTGTTTTGAAGCACAAAAGATCTTGTTTGCCGAACAGAAGCTTCAGCAAGAAGCCGATGCTTGGTGGACCTCCACTCGTCCTATCTTGGAAACCTTGCATGTTGGTGGTTTAACTTGGGAAATTTTCAAGGATGCATTTTGTAATAACTATTTCCCTGAAGCAATGACTAACGCTAAGGAAGCTGAGTTCATGGCCTTACGCAAGGACCTTTGTCTGTGTTGGAATATCAACAGAAGTTTGAGGAATTATTTTACTTTGCCCCGGATTTTGTGAGACCTGATCGTGCCAAGGCAAAGAATTTTTTCAAGGGATTGCATCCTGCAATCAAGGCTTATCTTACTATGATTTCGATTGAGAGCTATGCTCAGGTAGTTCGAGTTTCGAAGAAGATTGAAGAAACTGAGAAGGAAAGTGCGCGTGTGCAAAGAATGTGGCAGCCAAGGAACACTGGTTTGGTTGACCGTACGGAGAGAAGATTCACTAGACCTACACCGTATCCTACACCTAGTTTTCAGCCTAGAAGTGTAGGGAAAAATTCTAGTTTTGCACCCACCGGCCGGATAGCAGCGCCAATTCAGTGGGAACAGACCAATTGTGAATGTCCCAAATGCTAGGCCAGTGAGTGTGAACCCTAGACCTATGGGTCCAAAGGCTCCAGTGGTAGTACCTTCTGTAGGGAAGCCGGTTTGTTTTGTTTGTAAGCAACCTGGTCATTTTGCTCGTACTTGTCCCAAGAAGCCTAATCAGCCCTATGTTCCTGTAGCGAAGAGTGTACCTGCCCCTGTGCCTGGAAAAGTGTTTAGTATATCTGGTACTGAACAAGATGCAAACCATGAAGTTGTGACAAGTACTTTGTTAATCGCTTCTATTCCTGCATTTGTATTGTTTGATACGGGTGCATCTCATTCATTCATTTCGTCTGCATTTGTTAGGAAGACTGATTTGTTACTTAAGAATTTGTCTAGTTGTTTAGTGATTAGTACTCCTACTAGATCAGTTGTTAAACTAGATAAGGTGATAGAAGATTGTCCCATTTTGATTTGCGAGAAGAAATTGAAAGCCGATTTAGTGATTCTTGACATGAAAGATTTTGACGCTATTCTTGGAATTGATTGGTTGACAGCCCATAAGGCTGTAATTGTTTGTTCTTCGAGGAAAATTCAATTTCAGATTAGTAGTAATTCAACCTTTGAGTTTCAAGGTGATAAAGGAAGAGTTAGCAAGAAGACTTTGACTGCCTTGATGCAAGTTTGTGCACTAGTGGAAAGTGCTACAGCTGAAAGTGAAGTCAAGGAATTGAAGAAGAAGCTTGAAGAAGTTGAAGTTGTTTGTGATTTTAAGGATGTCTTTCCGGATGATTTATCAGGATTACCTCCGGATAGAGAATTGGAATTTTCGATTGAATTAATTCAAGGAGCCGCTCCGGTATCTAAAGCTCCATATAAGATGGCACCTACTAAGTTGAAAGAACTACAAGACTAGCTGAATGAACTCTCAGATAAAGGTTATATACAGCCTAGTGTATCGCCTTGGGGAGCCCCACTTTTGTTTGTTAAGAAGAAGGATGGTAGTATGCGTATGTGCATTAATTACCGTGAGTTGAACAAATTGACCATTAAGAATAGGTATCCGCTGCCTCGGATTGATGATCTTTTCGATCAGTTGAGAGGTGCAGCAGTGTTTTCGAAGATTGATTTGAGATCCGGATATCATCAGTTGAAAGTGAAAGCTAGTGACATTTGTAAGATAGCTTTTAGGACAAGATATGGTCATTTTGAGTTTAGAGTCATGCCCTTCGGTTTGACTAATGCTCCTGCTATGTTTATGGACTTGATGAATCGAGTATTTCACGATGTGCTAGATAAGTTCGTTATTGTCTTTATCGATGATATTTTGATTTACTCAAAGAGCGAAGAAGAGCATCGGAAGCATCTTGGTATTACTTTGCAAAGACTAAGAGAGAAGAAGTTGTATGCCAAGTTTAGTAAGTATGATTTATGGCTTCCAAGAGTGGTATTTCTGGCTTCCAAGAGTGGTATTTCTTGGACATGTTGTTTCAGCCGAAGGTATTCATGTCGATCCCGACAAGGTTAAGACAGTTGCCGAGTGGGAAAGACCGAAGACGGTGTCAGAAATAAGAAGTTTCTTAGGTTTGGCTGGTTATTACAGGAGATTTATTGAGAACTTTTCTAAGTTGGCTGCTCCTATGACTAAGCTAACTAGGAAGGAGGAAAAGTTTGTTTGGTCTGACGCATGCGAGAATAATTTTCAAGAATTGAAGGATAGATTGACAAGTGCCCCGGTTTTGACAATACCCGATAATTCCGGTGGTCTGACAGTCTATACCGATGCGTCTAAGATTGGTTTAGGTTGTGTTTTAATGCAACATGGGAAGGTGATAGCTTATGCTTCAAGGCAATTGAAAGAATATGAGCGAAATTATCCCACTCATGATTTAGAACTTGCAACCGTTGTTTTTGCCCTAAAGATTTGGAGACATTACTTGTATGGTGAGAAGATTGCTATTTTCACAGATCATAAAAGCTTAAAGTACTTCTTTACCCAAAAGGAATTAAATATGAGACAAGGAAGATGGTTGGAATTAGTCTCTGATTATGACTGTGATATTCAGTATCATCCTGGTAAAGCAAATGTTGTTGCGGATGCTCTTAGTAGAAAAAGTAACAAGAAGGATTTAGATTTGAATGCTTTGAGCAAGTCGTTGTTGAAGTCAATTTCAGATTTTGAATTGGAAGTTGTTCCGCAAAGTTCAGATGTTGTGCTTTCAGCCATGACAGCAAGATCCACCCTTAGGGATCGAATTGTTGCCTTGCAAGATTCGGATCCGGAATTGAAAGGGAAAATAGAGAAGATTTCTTTAAATTCTGATTCGGACCCTGATTTTAGTATATCTATGGATGGTGCCTTATTGTTTAGAGGAAGACTTTGTGTGCCTGCAGTTGAAGAAGTTAAAAAGGAAATTTTGAAGGAAGCACACCAGTCGATCTTTACCGTACATCCAGGAGGTACGAAGATGTATAAGGATTTGAAAGAACATTTTTGGTGGATTGGATTGAAGGCTGATGTAGAAGATTTTGTAGCGAAGTGCGAGACTTGTCAACGTGTTAAAGCTGTTCGACAACCTCCATTTGGATTATTGCAGCCCCTACCCTTACCTGGTTGGAAATGGGAGAACATTACTATGGACTTCATGACTAGCTTGCCTCGAACAAGTAGAGGTAATGACACTGTATGGGTAATTGTGGATAGATTGACCAAATCAGCCCACTTTATTCCTATGAAGATCACTCACACTATGGATAAGTTAGCTAGACTTTATGTGGACAATGTTGTTCGTCTGCACGGAGTGCCTGTGAGTATTGTATCTGATCGTGACCGTAGGTTTACTTCAAGATTTTGGAATAGTTTGCAGAAAGCTTTGGGAACCCAATTGAATTTGAGTACTGCTCATCACCCACAGTCTGAGCAGACAATTCAGATTTTGGAAGATATGCTTATATCTTGTGTTTTTGATATGAGTGGTAATTGGGATGAACATTTAGCTTTGGTTGAGTTTGCCTATAATAACAGTTATCAGTTGACGATAGGCATGGCTCCATTTAAAGCTTTATATGGAAACACTTGTAGGACACCTCTGTATTGGACTGAAACTGGAGAAAGGAAAGTGTTAGGTCCAGAAATGATTGAAGCTACAAGTCCGATGGTAGACATGATAAGAGAAAGGATTAAGACTGCTCAGTCAAGACAAAAATCTTATGCTGATAGAAGAAGGTCAGATTTGGAATTTCAAGTTGGTGAGAACGTTTTTCTAAAGGTATCGCCTATGAAGGGTGTAATGAGGTTTAATGTTAAAGGAAAGCTTAGTCCTCGTTATATCGAACCTTATGAGATTCTTGAAAGGATTGGATCTGTTGCTTACCGTTTGGCCTTACCTCCATCACTCGCTGAGACTCATAATGTATTTCATGTTTCGATGCTTCGGAAGTATGTTGATAACCCGGATCATATACTACAGCAAGAACATGAAGGACTTTGCATTGATTTATCTTTTAAGGAAGAACCGGCTAAAATCTTGGATATAAAGGACAAGCAGTTAAGGAATCGAACTATCCCTTTGGTGAAGATTCAGTGGAAGAACCATACCCCTGAAGAAGCGTCTTGGGAGAAGGAAGAAGACATGACGGAGAAGTTTCCTCATCTTCATGGAAGTTCAAGTATGCTTTCAATTTCGAGGACGAAATTTCTTTTAAGGAGGGGGGAATGTGAAACCCGGTCCTAACCTTGACCCGGATACTCTTTGATTGTAGGTCCGAAGACCCAAAGTAGAAGTGAAAGTCAACTATGGGCCATATTGGTAGAAGACATAGTGTTCGACTCCGAACCTATGGAGATTGAAGATGATGCCCCATACTTGAAGACAGTGTTGGATATAGAGAAGAGACTACGCCTTGATGAAGAGAAGATTGGTTGATGACCTTAGAGATTGGTGGGATATGATTTAAAGCCATTTTTCCATGCTAGGTATGTTATAGTATATGTGTTTAAAGTTTCATTTGATTCCGAGTAGTGGAAGACCCTCAAATCCCTGTCTTTGGCTTTGTTGTCTACCTGGGTCGACTGCTTGGGTCAACTGGGCCAGGCTACCCAGCCAATCGACCCAAAGATGCTGAACTCGAGCAGAATCTTCTGCTTATGTTATGTTGCTATATATACCCCATGACTTCGTGATTTTAGTATCCTTAGCCTCCAAAACACTTAGAGAACAAAGGGAAACCATCTCCAAGCCTCCAAAAGTGTAGAAGGAGATCTAATCTTGCAAACTTGCTAGTTCTCTCTCTTGTTCTTCAATCAAAGGTTAGTATTCAATCTTTTGTGTTCTTGATTTATTCTTTCCATGATCACTCTCATCTTTGAACTTAGATTATGATGAAGATGTTGCAACCTTGTAGTCATATCTTTACAATCTCTTTTCATTCTCTTGTGCCATGATCATCTTATTCATTCTTTATATGATTTTTATGATTTCTTCTTAAACTATGATCATATTCTTATTTCGATTTATTCTAGCATTATAGATGCTTCTCTATGATTATTCATACCTCTGATTTACTGTGTTCTTGTACTAGAATGAGACCTTATCATCTCTAGTTCATCTCTTTCGTTCATAGCATGTATCCAATGAAAACTATGATTTTTACCAAAATAGAAACTATGATTTCAAATTAGTAAGTAATGGTTTTAATGGTTGTTTGATGTCTAAATTATGATTTTTAGTCTTAGACTACTGTGTTAGACATTCTCTCCAAGTTTCGTCGCATTCCGGATTGTGTAGCATAGGTTTCGGATCAAGATTCTATTCTTGGATTCGGATTTGCTCTTGGGCAGACTGCCTGGGTCAACTGACTCAGTCAATCCAGCCAATCAACCCGCAAGAATAGAATCTGATTTCTTCATCCGATTCGATTCGATTGATGTTTATTCTTTTAGGAATACTTCCTAATGATTGTGTGATGCTATTCTAGGGTTTGTTTGCTAACTTTGGATTCATCCTCTTGTCCGTCCGAAATATATTCGAATCTATTTAAGGTAAGGAAAGTTGTTACCATATTAACATAGATTGCATAGATTTAGTTTCTAATTTGGGAACTACTTAGATTTACTACTGTTCTGTTAGTTTCTATTATGATATGGATGCTGCAAGTACATTAGGATCTTATTTCCTTATTTACTTTATGTACTTTGATCATGTATGAATACTTATTCATGTATGTTGCTTATTTATTTAATCTTGTCTTATTATACTCTTTCATATGATGAGATATCTGTCGTGGATGATATTACTGAATTATGATTGTGATTGCTTAGGTATGATTTGGGATTGGGGAATGTCCTTTTGACGTTTCTGTCATTGGACCTCATTGGGAGTAGTATAGGATATTTCCAATGTTGCCCTTTGACACTTTCCCGGATTATTGGTTTTCATACCTAGGACTTGTCTAGTAGTGTTTGGCTAGGATATTCCCTGTTATATCAGACCTGATTCAAAAGGGTATTGAGACCAAACGACCCATGGTAGCAATGGGGAATCATGGGCGCTCAAGGCCAGTTAACCAACTGTCACATCCCCCCAGCCGGTACCCTATCTGGATTACCCAAGGAAGTGATCCACAGCCCAAAAGATCAAGTTTAGGAACGATCATATCCATTTAGCGCAATAACAAAATCAAAAGCAAGAACAAATCATTGTATTCTAATAAATTAATAATAAAATTCAAGAAAAGATCTCAGAATGAACACTAAGAATATCAGAGTGCGGAAAACATGATACCAAATAAAAAGGCAATTGTAGAGTATAGCGGAAATATACTCCACAGATATATGCGGAAGGTAGATCGAATCTAAGTAAAGCTCTAAGCTAATACAAGTAAAGTAAAAGATAAGTCTAGAAGAAACAAGAGAAATCTAATCCACGTCTTCAGTCGGCTCTTCTTCATCTTCTTCACCTAGCGCTTCCTCATACGTACCGTCATAGTAATCTGAACCTGTAGAGAAGTCTAACAAAAGATATGGTACAAAAGGAGTGAGTTTCGAAAGAAACCCAGTAAGGCAATTAAATCCATAATAACATAAATGGCAGGATTTCAAAACAAACATAAATGCAATATGGTATGAAACAAACAATGAATGTATGAATCTAACTCTATGTATGCTGGTCTCTATTGGCAAACATGCTTTAAGTCATAGCACCGTACTTCTTTAGGAAGGTCTCAACACACAACGCCTTTTGGTAGTGGGTCCGGCATCCCTCGGGACATTCCATGGCTGGGGTTAAGTCACCGCTCTCTCACATCACCATTGGTCTAAGTACTAGCGCATGTCAGGGTAAAGCCTAGCCAAATGCAAGTCTCCTACTCAGTTACATCAAGTTAGATCTAGATACGTCCATTCCTCGCCCCTGGCGATCCTTTCCGGTATCCTTCACACTAGAGTCCTCATAGTCCCTGACTACGGACTCATCAACCCTATTGGTTATCCACATATGGTAAACAGGAAGCTCTCACGTCCCCTCACGGGTTGGTTACCGGTCTTGAACACCCGTGAGCCCAAGTCTAACGATATGCAACCCTACCAATAAATGGTCCCCACAATGTGATTCCTGTCCTCTCATGGGTTGGTTACCGGTCTTGAGCGCCCACGAATCCCCATTGCTACCACGGGTCGTTCGGTCTCAATACCCCTCCGATTAGGGTCTGACATAACGGGACATCCTAGCTAAACACTACTAGACAGTCCTAAATATGTCATCCAACAGTTTAGGAAGGTGTCCAGAGGGCATCTCCGGAAACATCCCATAATATTCCCGTAGTTGTCCAAGGACAGAAGTGTCAAAAGGACACCTCTCCTTCCCGAACCATACTTAATCAATCACAATCACAAATCAATCATATCATACACATTTACAGTATATAGAAAATATACCATAATAAGATTCATCTCATATACAGTTGACAAATAAAGACATTCATAAACTAAAGAAAGCAAGTAAATAATGCTACTGTAATTGAAGTAAATACAGCAGTAATATATTCATAAAAGAATCTAATTATGGTAACAAATCCGAAAGATTTTAATATAGAAACTAAAATCACACAATCTATGCTATTATAGAAGTAACCATCCTTACCTTATATAACTTGAAGAGAATCTCCAAGGATCAAGGAGAATCTTCCCAAACTTGGCAAGAAGGTCCTAAACAAGTATATATATCATATTAGGAAAGATACCTAGAAGGAAAGATATCAAAACATCCAAAACAGACCAAATATGAGGTTGCTGTACACATTGGTCGATTGACTTGGTCTACTGCCTCAGTCGACAAATGAGTCGACCAACAGAGACAGTGGCCTTCAAAATCAGAGATTTTAGAATATAGAACCGAATTTGGTGGTTCAAAAGGGTACCAAACAAAGGGGAAACTACTATGACAGTATCCTAGTATATAGAGGACTTCAAAACACTAATCAAATCAAGTCTTCAAGTTACAAATTAGGAAACAAAAGTTACCGTAATTAGATCAATCATGGTCCTTGAAGAATTCATAGTAAAAATCATGGACAAGAACAATAGGATGATGGATCATTGATTGTGATAAAGAAATCATGAAAAGCATGCATAGATCTTCAAGAAAAATAGATCTAAGACTGAAGAACATGAATCTAAATAAGGAAACAAAACTTACCATAAATGTATCAGTCATGGTTTTCGAAGAAAGCATGGTATGATCAAGAAGAAAGAACTAGAGATTGATAGGTTACAATTCTTGTAAAGAAAACACAGCGATTGACTACTAATATGATCAATAAAATAGATCTAAGAAGATCAGAATTTGAATCAAAAGATGAATGAAGACAAGATCATGATTCCTTCAAAAGCTTGCAATGATAATGATTAAGATCATTGCATTAGCCATTAATCCTTAGGAAGATCATGAGGGATGAGAGTAGAGAGATGTTTGCAACAGAGAATGCAACATCTTCTCTACTATGTCAACCCAAAAAGGAAAGAAAAACAGAGATGGAGAAGAAGAAGAGAGTGTAGACATACCTTTTGATGCAAGAGGAAGAAGATTACTTGAGTTCTTGCGAGGGATCAACCAAGGATGCAAGGAAATTGATTAGAATGGAGTTCTAACTCGTTCCAAAGGCTTAGGAGGCAGAGGAGACGAAGTAATCCCGAGATTGGACTTAAATAGAGCAAGAAAGACCTAAATCTACAAAACATATCCCATTGGTCGATTGGATTGGTCTACTGGCTCCAATCGACCAATCAGTCGACCAATGGAGACAGCAAGGTACAGATTGCACTGTTTTGGTCATAACTTCTTCGTTTGAAGTCTGATTGATCTGAAATTAGAAAGGGAACTTCACACAAACATACTAAGACTACCTAGCATGAATTAGACATCCCATGGTCCAAAAACCAGTACTTTATAATTTGGGAACATCAGTTTCTAAATTGGGAACAACATGGTTCTCATAGCAAACTCACCATGGATTCAAGGGAAGAATTAGAGAGAACAAGGCTTCACTCTAATGGAATATCAAGAACATATCAGAGGCAAGAATAACTAAATAGAAAATCAAAAGAATACTTGTCACGCCCTCCCAGCCGGTACCCTATCTGGCATACCCGAGAGTGTGATCCACAGCCCGAAGATCAGGTATCGAGTGATCAACCTCCCACATAAACAATAACATAATCATGAACAATCATAATAAAAGTGCGGAAGATAAACCATAGATCCAATAAAGAAAGAATGAATCATAAATGAATCAGAATAATAGATATAATCAGAGTGTCAAACAGATAAGTAAAGTGAGGCAAATATCCCACTCTACAACCAGCGGAAAAGTAGCTCTAAAAGAATAAACTAGACAAAATCTAATCCCAATAGCAAGTACAATGGGTAACTAAATTGTTCTCCACTTTATAGACAACATCCTTATAAGTGTAAATCTCATAAATGGCACAAGGACGCTTCCACTCAATGGTCGGACTAAGCATCGTACGGAGCATAACCACTCGCGGGATCTTCAGAGTAATTGTGGTAACCGCAATCACCTTCCTGGAGATATGCCTCTTCGCCTTGCGCTTCTTCATAGGGACCGTCATAGTACTCGGTACACTGCAGGATAGTCTAACAAACATTGTACAATAAAGGAATGAGTTTCAAAGAAACTCAAGTAGGCGATTAAAATCCATAATAACATAAATGGCAGGATTCCGAACAATCATAAATGCAATATGATATGAGACAAGCAATGAATGAATGAA
This sequence comes from Hakea prostrata, assembly GCF_041222555.1. NCBI lineage: Eukaryota > Viridiplantae > Streptophyta > Magnoliopsida > Proteales > Proteaceae > Hakea > Hakea prostrata. Next base: position 22,825,942 of record NC_142609.1, on the reverse strand, counting down.
TCTAACTCTATGTATGCTGGTCTCTATTGGCAGACATGCTTTAAGTCATAGCACCGTACTTCTTTAGGAAAGTCCACTCACATCCTCAACCATTTAAGATATCTTGGATTCTCTCACGGATCATTTCACCGGTCTTGAGCAGCCGATTGGTAATGGGTCTTTCATCCCTCAGGACAAACCTTGGCAGGGGGTTAAGTCAACACACTCTCTCACAACCATTTGGTATAAGTACTGGCGCATGTCGTGGGTAAAACCTAGCCAAATGCAAGTCTTCTACTTAGTTACATCAAGTCAGATCCGGATACTTCCATTCCTCGTCCCCGACGATCCTTTCCGGTATCCTTCACACTAGAGTCCTCATAGTCCCCGACTACGGACTCATCAACCCTATTGGTTATCCACATATGGTAAACGGGAGCTCTCACGTCCTCTCACGGGTTGGTTACCGGTCTTAAGCGCCCATGAGCCCAAGTCTAACCATATGCAACCCTACCAATAAATGGCCCCCACAATGTGATTCCTGTCCTCTCACGGATTGGTTACCGGTCTTGAGCGCCCATGAATCCCCATTGCTACCACGGGTCGTTCGGTCTCAATACCCCTCCGATTAGGGTCTGACATAACAGGACATCCTAGCCAAACACTACTAGACAATCCTAGATATGTCATCCAACAGTTTAGGAAGGTGTCCAGAGGGCATCTCCGGAAACATCCCATAATATTCCCGTAGTAGTCCAAGGACAGAAGTGTCAAAAGGACACCTCTCCTTTCCAAACCATACTTAAGCATACACATGCATCAATTCATATCATCACATATATGGTAACTTCATATATGGAAAGAAATCAATAATTACAATCACTTGTATAACATTGGTAAGTAAATCATACATGAATCAATTTAATATGAATAAGTAATGCTACCGTAATCAAAGTTATGCAACAAGTAGTATATCATTGTAAGAATCTAATTTAGGAATCATATCAATAATATTCAAATATAGAAACTAGATTCATGCTATCTATGTAATTAAGGAAATAACCATCCTTACCTTTTATAACTCGCAAAGGAATCCTAAGAAATCAAGTAAGGTCTTGGCAAACTTGAGAAGAAGGTCCTAAACAAGTATATACAACATATTAGGAAAGATCCCTAACAGAAAAGATACCAAAACATCCAACACAGACCAATTCTGGAGTTGCTGTACTCATTGGTCGAGTGGATTGGTCGACCGGTCCAGTCGACCAATCAACCCACCAATGCAGACGAGAGCCTAAAAAAAACAGAGTTTTAAGATATGAAATCCGAATTTGGTGGTTCAAAAGGGTACTAATCAAGGGGTAAACTACATCAGTAGTATTCTAACATATAGGGGACCTCAAAACACCAATCAAATCAAGATATCAAGATCCAAATTAGGAAACAAAAAGTTACCATAATTAGATCAACCATGGATCTTGATGAATTCGAAATAGAAATCAAAGACAAGAACAATAGGAGGATGGATCATTGCTTCAGGTAAAGGTTTCATGAAAACATACTTAGATCTTTAAGGAAAAAGGCTTAGAAGCATAAATCTAAATAAGGAAATAAAACCTACCATATATGTAACTACCATGCTTCATGAAGAACACATAGTATGGTAGAAGAGAACAACTAGAAATTGATAGATTATGGATCATGGAAAGAAAACACAAGAATTAACTACTAACATGATCAATATCGAAGATCCAAAGAGATCGAATTCAAATCAGAAGTTTAACAAGATTAGATCATGGTTTGATCATGATTCCTTCAAAAGCTTGCAATGATCATGGTTAAGATCATTGTTCTAGCCTCAAATCCTTAGGATGATCATGAGAACATGTTCGAGAGATGTTTGCAACAGAGAATGCAGCATCTCTTCTACTGTCTCAACTCAAAAAGGAAAGAAAAACAAAGATGGAGGAGAAGAAGAGAGAGTAGACATACCTTTTGATGCAAAAGGAAGAGTTTCGACGAAGATCCGTCAAGAAAACACCAAGGATGCAAGGGAGATGACTTGCAGAGGTCTTTGGTCTGCTCCAGAGAGTTTGGAGGCAGCAAATACGAAGTGGACTCGAGATTGGACTTAAATAGAGCAAGAAAAACCTAATTGCCAAAGACAAGACTCATTGGTCGAGTGGATTGGTCGACTGGCCAAGTCGACCAATCAGTCGACCAATGCTGACAGCAAGTCCAAAACAGGGAATTGAAGGCCCAGATCAAATCCAATCCTAAAGGGGTTTTGCACACAAGTCAAGTGACTTACCTAATAGGTAGAAATGCCTTCAAACCAAGATAGAGAGCACTCCAAGTCCATCAACTAATCGATCTTCATCAAGATTCAGTTTCCATAAATAGAACTTCATCAACAACTTTCATGGATTCAAAGCCAGACACCAAGTCCTCCACTGGGATGGCCCAAAGCTGACTTCTTACTTTACTTCGGGTCATCGGACCTACAAATAACAAGGTTTCCGGGTCAAGGTTAGGGCTGGGTTTTACATTCTCCCCCCTTAAAGAAATTTCGTCCTCGAAATTGAAAGCGTACTGTGCTTCCAAAGAGGTAAGGAAACTTCTCCTTCATGTCTTCTTCCTTCTCCCAAGAAGCTTCTTCAGGGGTATGGTTCTTCCACCGAATCTTCACCAAAGGGATGGTGCGATTCCGCAGCTGCTTGTCCTTCCTATCCAAGATTTCGGCCGGTTCTTCATCGTAGGTCAAATCAGCACTAAGTCCTTCAGGTGCTTGCTGCAAAATGTGTTCCGGATTCTCTATGTATTTTCGGAGCATCGAAATATGAAACACATTGTGAACACCAGCAAGAGGCGGAGGTAATGCTAATCGATACGCAACAGGTCCAACCTTTTCCAAAATCTCGAAAGGTCCAATGTAGCGAGGGCTAAGCTTTCCCTTAACATTGAATCTCATCACACCCTTCATTGGTGAAACTTTCGTAAAGACTTTCTCTCCAACTTGAAATTCCAAATCGGTCCTTCTCTTATCAAGATAAGATTTCTGTCTTGACTGGGCAGACTTAATCCTTTCTCTTATCATATCTACCATAGCACTCGTAGCTTCAATCAATTCAGACCTAAGACTTTTCTTTCACCTGTCTCACCCAAAGACAAAGGTGTCCTACAAGTACTGCCATACAAAGCCTTGAATGGAGCCATGCCTATTGTTGCTTGATAACCGTTGTTATAGGCAAACTCAACCAAAGCTAGGTGTTCATCCCAATTACCACCCATATCCACCACACAAGATCCCGAGCATGTCTTCCAATGTCCGAATTGTCCGCTCGGATTGTCCATCGACCGTGGATGATGAGCTGTACTCAAGTTCAATTGGGTTCCCAAGGCCTTCTGCAAACTATTCCAAAACCTTGAGGTGAACCTAGGATCACGATCCGAAACAATACTCAAAGGCACACCATGCAGACGAACCACATTATCCACATAAAGCCTTGCTAGCTTATCCAGAGTATGAGTGATCTTCATAGGAATGAAATGGGCTGATTTGGTCAACCTATCAACAATCACCCACACAATGGTCATTGCCTTTACTTGTCCGAGGCAAGCTAGTCACAAAGTCCATGGAGATATCCTCCCACTTCCAACTAGGAATAGGAAGAGGCTGAAGTAATCCAGATGGAGGTTGTCGGACGGCTTTCACACGTTGGCAAGTCTCACACTTGGCAACAAAATCATCAACATCCGCCTTTAGACCAATCCACCAAAAATGTTCCTTCAAGTCCTTGTACATCTTGGTGCTTCCCGGTGTATAGTAAAGACCGACCGGTGTGCTTCCTTCAATATTTCTTTCTTAACTTCTTCATTTGCAGTGCACGCACAGCCTTCCCCTAAACAACAAAGCACCATCCATGGATATACCAAAGTCGGGGTCCGACTCAGATTCGAAGAAATCTTCTCAACTTTGATCAAAAACTCTTGATCGTAACTCTGCAGAGCAACAATCTCATCTCTAAGACCAGATCTTGCCGTCATGGCGTAAAGAATAAAATCAGAATTCTCGTGGACGATTTCCAAATCAAAACTCTCAATAGAAGACCACAATGGTAAACTCAAAGCATTCAAATCCAAAGTCTTCTTCTGGTTCTTCCTACTAAGAGCATCAGCAACAACGTTTGCTTTCCCAGGGTGATACCGAATATCACAATCATAATCGAGAGACTAGTTCCAACCATCTCCTTTGTCTCATGTTCAACTCCTTTTGGGTAAAGAAGTATTTCAAACTCTTATGATCCGTGAAAATGGCAATCTTCTCACCGTAAAGGTAGTGTCTCCAAATCTTCAAAGCAAAGACAACGGCGGCAAGTTCTAGATCGTGAGTGGGGTAATTCCGCTCATAATCCTTCAATTGCCGAGAAGCATAGGCTACGACCTTGCCATGTTGCATCAGTACACAACCCAAACCAATCTTTGACGCATCGGTATAAACTGTCATACCACCGGAACTATCAGGTATAGTCAAAACCGGGGCACTTGTCAATCTATCTTTCAACTCTTGGAAATTCTTCTCACAAAGCGCCGACCAAACAAACTTTTCTTCTTTCCTGGTCAACTTAGTCATAGGAGCAGCCAACCGAGAAAAGTTCTCAATAAACCTTCGGTAGTAACCCGCCAATCCAAGAAAACTTCTTATTTCCGTTACTGACTTCGGTCTTTCCCAATCAGCCACAGCTTGGACCTTTTCAGATCGACACGAATACCTTCGGCTGAAACTACATGACCAAGGAATACCACTCTCTTAAGCCGTAAATCACACTTGCTAAACTTAGCGAACAACTTCTTTTCTCGCAACCTTTGCAACGTGAAACTTAGATGACTCGCATGCTCTTCTTCGCTCTTCGAATAGATCAAGATGTCATCAATGAAAACAATCACAAACTTATCAAGCACATCATGAAATACTTGGTTCATGAGGTCCATGAACACCGCAGGAGCATTGGTCAATCCGAAGGGCATGACTCTAAACTCGTAGTGACCATACCGCGTTCGGAAAGCTGTCTTGAAGATATCACTGGACTTCACTTTCAATTGGTGATATCCGGACCTTAAGTCAATCTTTGAGAACACAACTGCACCCTTCAACCGATCGAAGAGATCATCAATTCTCGGGCAGCGGATATCTATTCTTGATAGTCAACTTATTCAACTCACGGTAGTCGATGCACAAGCGCATACTACCGTCTTTCTTCTTGACGAACAAGACCGGAGCTCCCCAAGGTGACACACTAGGCTGTACGAAACCTCTATCAATGAGCTCATTCAACTGATTTTGCAACTCTTTCAACTCAGTAGGAGCCATCCTATACGGAGCTTTAGATACCGGAGCGGCACCAGGGACAAGATCAATAGAAAATTCGACATCCCTGTCCGGAGGCACTCCTGATAGATCATCAGGGAAGACATCAACAAAGTCGCAGACAACTCGACTTCATCGACTCTTTTCTCCACTATACCCTTGCCTTCGGATGAAGCATCATCCACTAGGGCATAGACTTGCATCAAGCAGCACAAAGACCTTCTTACAAACCCTTCTCTTTTCACCCTGAAATTCAAAGACCGGACTTCCACAAATATGGAACTGAATCTTCCTTGAGGAACAAAGGAACACAGCTTTGTGGGCTGTCAACCAATCAATTCCCAAAATAACATCGAAGTCCTTCATGTCAAGAATCACAAAATTGGCTTCCAAGTTCTTCTCACCAATCAACACAGACATTTAGATAACCCCTTATCTAGTTTCACAACAGACCAGTAGGTGTACTAATCAATAAACAACTAGACAACTTCTCAGGATTAGGTTAGTCTTCTTGATGAATGCAGATGACATGAACGAATGAGATGCACCCGTATCAAATAAGACAAATGCAGAAATAGAAGCAACTAACAATGTACCCGTAATCACTTCATGGCTTGGATCCCGCTCAAGACTGAAATACCGAAAACTCTACCAGAGGGAGGAGCAGGAGCACTCTTCACCACCGGGGCAAAGCCACTGGGCAGGCCGCTTCGGACAGCACGAGCAAAATGACCAGCTTGCTTGCAAGAGAAGCAAACAGATTGCCGGATCCAACAGGGGTGGCTGCAACAGAGGGCTTCGAACAAAAGGCCTTGCACTTGCACTTGCACTTGCACTTGCCGGTGGTCGGTTTCCGCCATACCGTCTAAACCGGCCGGGCTGCTGAAAACCCGTGTTCCGACCTCACACTCTTAGCCTCGAAAGGTAGGAGTGGGGTAGGGTGTAGGTCTCACAAAACGACGGTCATTACGATCCACCAACCCTGAATTCCTTGATCGCCGTGGCTTCTGCACACGAGCACTTTCCTTCTCTCGTTTCTTCCAACTTCTTCGAGTTCTCGCACCACTTGAGCATAGCTCACTATAGGCTGGACTGTGAGGTAAGCTTTAATGGCAGGGCGCAGTCCTTTGAAGAACTTCTTTGCTTTCGCGAGGTCATCCTTCGCAGAATCTGGAGCAAAGAAATGAAGCTCCTCGAACTTCTCGTTGGTACTCCAACACAGACAGAGATCCCCGAGTAAGAATCATGAACTCAGCTTCCTTCGCATCTTTTACCGCCTCGGAAAGTAATTCATACAAAAAGCCTCTTTGAACAACTCCCAAGTTACAACTCCCGCATGCAAACCTTCCAAAACAAAGCCGAGTGGAGATCCACCATGCATCAGCTTCTTGTTGCAACTTCTGTTCAAAACAAAATCTTCTCGAGCTTCCGAGCATTGCAGATGTCGGAAAGCCTTCTCCAACTCACGAAGCCACTTGTTAGGAAACAAGGGGTCCTTGGTAACTCCAAAGAAAGTGGGTACTTGCATCTTCGTAAAACTCTCCATCAAAGTAGTATGAGGAGTTCCAACTAAAACCTCCCGCATTCAGGATCATGCGGCATGAGGATTCACATTAGCACCAGCCCGGGTCTCATTATGCAGAGTCATGAAACCCACCAACATCTGGTTGAATTGAGCTGCTTGTCGCCGCATCATATTGCCCATAATATTGGCAATATCTCGAAAACTTCCAACATTCGGGGCACCAAGTATCTCATGAGTACCCCGATCAACATTTGGTATCTCACCACCTCCATGAGGTATTTCACCACCTCCCCGAGGTATTTCACCACCTCCATGACCACCGGATTCACCACGCCCACTTCTCGTAGTAACCATTCTCGCAAAACCGAGAACATCAAAATACCGAATTTCAAGTTTCAACATAAACCACAAGTCCAAATGATTTGAAAACTTAAATCATGCTCAAATATATCCATATAGTCATCAAACAATAATCCATAAGGCAAAAATCACATTTTCCAAAAATTCAACAGCAATTGAGGTCTCTGTGACCATTGGTCGAGTGATTGGTCGACTGACCCAATCGACCAATGAGTCGACCAATGCAGATGTAATGCGAAAAATTCGCATTATAAGCCTCATTTTCACATTCCAACCTCATTCCAACTTCTTCCAAAGGTGAGAGAGCTCTAGGGAAAGTCTCCAAGAGTTCTCACAAGTGTTCTTGAGGTGATTTAGTGCTTCAACCACAACACCACAACACACCATCTTCACAAACAAGGTAAATCTCTTATTCTTTCTTCCATTTTCATCTTCTCATGCTTGCATTTCAATAAAACCATGCTTTACTTGTATCCAATGCTAGAAATCATGCTTAGGAATGCTTAGAAACATATTCCCTAGGTTTTAAACACAATGCCATGCATAGACAACAAGTTTTAACATGATGGTGTTCATCTCGCAAAGTTTTTATACCGAAATCGATATCTTTAGAAAAATTCCGTTTTCTCTCAAACCGCTTGAAATTTTCGCACGAGATCAAATGCTACATGCTCAAGATGACATTGTAGATAGGTCCATACAATTTGATTTAACCAATTTCAACTTTTCAAAAATCCAATTTTGACCTAAATTGCAAAATCCCCAAATTTCCTTCTTGCTGAATTTTTCGCTTTAATCCAAGTTTTCGATCGATTTTCATCAAACAAACTTCATAGACATGAAATTCCAAGTATTGCGCACATGCTAGTATGTTCAAATCAAATTTCCCCCAAATTTGAAATTTTCCGAAAAATTACGAAAATACCCTTTTGGCTCAAATCTTAAGATAGCACTAACTGGAATTGTCTCTTGTCTCTTTCACAGATACCCACTATGCAGAGGGGAGGGCGAGGACGAGGTAGAGGTCGTGGTCGCATTGTAGGGGCACTTAGGGGCAGAGGTCAGGTTCCTTCAGAGCCTAGACAGGAGGTTAGGAGACCAGACATGTTTGACACACCTCAAGCCGAGTTCCCGTACGAGGCCTACTTCAGCCATCGCAATATCGAGATGGGACGTCTACTTCACTTACGCCAGCTCGTAGCCTTTAGGATTCGGCAGAGGTTCGACACATTGCAAAGTGGACTCATCTCTTCACCGAGGATCCGCCGGTATACCCGGAACTAGTGAGGTTGTTCTTCAAAGAACCTTACCTACACAGAGGAGGCTCGAGGCCAAGGACATCCACTTAGACTTGTCCTCGTGGAGCAGGGTCTTCCGGACTCGATTCGCTTCTCTACCCGGACACCGGCTGAGATCTTGCAGGTTCCTTACTATCCACAAAGCAGCAGTGTGTGGATACCCGCAGGAGCAGATCCGGACAGCCATCCGATGCCGTACGAGCTACGCGAGATATGCTCTACGCTATGGGATAGCCGTCGATGCTTCACTCCGTGGACCAGCGGACGGATGACGGATTCTCGCACGGATTATCGGTCGCATAGTCGGCCGAAACATTATGCCGAAAGCCGGACATCACCATCGGGTCACAAAGATGGAGGCCTTAGTCATCTACCGCATCTACATGGGCTTCGAGATCGATCTCTCCTACATCATTCAGCAGGTCATGCCGGACTTAGTTCTACGGCCTAGCATGCGGAACCTTTGCTATGGGAGGCTACCGACTTTGATCTTCAGGCATTTCGGGGTGAGTTTCGAGGATACACCAAAGTGGACACCGGTTCACAGTGGATACTCTATTGGGACTCGGACCATTCGTCGATGAGACTACAGCAGAAGCCGAGAGAGATCTCCGGGTCCGGAGGGTGAGGATGATGATGAATCGTAGGATGAGGATCAGGGGTCGAGGATGGAGGAGAGGATATCGGTCCCGATAGTGATGATCAGGCCGGAGATGATGCAGATATGCACGAGGCCGAGCCCGTGCATCACGAGTTTCCTTCATCACACTTCGAGGCAGGTGGCCCTTCACATGCAGCCTTCCGAGACTTCGGATCTTGGAGCACAGATGAGATCGATGACTTCCATGCTAGAGAGGATGGAGGTCGACAGAGCAGATGTACGAGAGGATGGAGTCACGACAGATAGGATAGAGCATCGTGACTCAGCTAGCGGAGGAGTTCAGAGCATACAGAGATCGAGAGAAGATCACCTAGATAGACCGTACCTTAGGATTTCTATTTATGCATTTCAGATGTAATCATTGTAAAAACCTTTGAAATTAATGAAGTTCATTTTGTTTCCCTTTAATTATTGTATGTTATGCACCTTTCTTTTCCTTGCATTAGTGACATTTGTTCAAGTATAATTATGGTATGTTATTCGGAAATGTTCTGTTATGCCTCAAAGGTCAAGTTTCTAATTCAAGTGTTCTATTATTCACTTCTAAGAGTAGAAGAGTCATTTCAGATCAATGACTCAGAATGTTCAGTTATTGTCTTTTGTAGTTAGGATCTCCTCGAACCTTGGGCTCTGATACCAATCAGTCACGCCCTCCCAGCCGGTACCCTATCTGGCATACCCGAGAGTGTGATCCACAGCCCGAAGATCAGGTACCAAGTGATCAACCTCCCACATAAACAATAACATAATCATGAACAATCATAATAAAAGTGCGGAAGATAAACCATAGATCCAATAAAGAAAGAATGAATCATAAATGAATCGTAATAATAGATATAATCGATTGTGTCAAACAGATAAGTAAAGTGAGGCAAATATCCCACTCTACAACCAGCGGAAAAGTAGCTCTAAAAGAATAAACTAGACAAAATCTAATCCCAATAGCAAGTACAATGGGTAACTAAATTGTTCTCCACTTTATAGACAACATCCTTATAAGTGTAACTCTCATAAATGGCACAAGGACGCTTCCACTCAATGGTCGGACTAAGCATCGTACGGAGCATAACCACTGCGGGATCTTCGTGAGTAATTGTGGTAACCGCAATCACCTTCCCCGGAGATATGCCTCTTCGCCTTGCGCTTCTTCATAGGGACCGTCATAGTACTCAAGCACTGCAGGATAGTCTAACAAACATTGTACAATAAAGGAATGAGTTTCAAAGAAACTCAAGAAGGCGCTTAAAATCCATAATAACATAAATGGCAGGATTCCAGAACAATCATAAATGCAATATGATATGAGACAAGCAATGAATGAATGAATCTAACTCTATGAATGCTGGTCTCTATTGGCAGACATGCTTTAAGTCATAGCACCGTACTTCTTTAGGAAAGTCCACTCACATCCTCAACCATTTAAGATATCTTGGATTCTCTCACGGATCATTTCACCGGTCTTGAGCAGCCGATTGGTAATGGGTCCTTCATCCCTCAGACAAACCTTGGCAGGGGGTTAAGTCAACACACTCTCTCACAACCATTTGGTATAAGTACTGGCGCATGTCGTGGGTAAAACCTAGCCAAATGCAAGTCTTCTACTTAGTTACATCAAGTCGATCCAGATACTTCCATTCCTCGTCCCCGACGATCCTTTCCGGTATCCTTCACACTAGAGTCCTCATAGTCCCTGATTACGGACTCATCAACCCTATTGGTTATCCACATATGGTAAACGGGAAGCTCTCACGTCCTCTCACGGGTTGGTTACCGGTCTTAAGCGCCCGTGAGCCCAAGTCTAACCATATGCAACCCTACCAATAAATGGCCCCCACAATGTGATTCCTATCCTCTCACGGGTTGGTTACCGGTCTTGAGCGCCCATGAATCCCCATTGCTACCACGGGTCGTTCGGTCTCAATACCCCTCCGATTAGGGTCCGACATAACAGACATCCTAGCCAAACACTACTAGACAATCCTAGATATGTCATCCAACAGCTTTAGGAAGGTGTCCAGAGGGCATCTCCGGAAACATCCCATAATATTCCCGTAGTAGTCCAAGGACAGAAGTGTCAAAAGGACACCTCTCCTTTCCAAACCATACTTAAGCATACACATGCATCAATTCATATCATCACATATATGGTAACTTCATATATGGAAAGAAATCAATAATTACAATCACTTGTATAACATTGGTAAGTAAATCATACATGAATCAATTTAATATGAATAAGTAATGCTACTGTAATCAAAGTTATGCAACAGTAGTATATCATTGTAAGAATCTAATTTAGGAATCATATCAATAATATTCAAATGTAGAAACTAGATTCATGCTATCTATGTAATTAAGGAAATAACCATCCTTACCTTTTATAACTTGCAAAGGAATCCTAAGAAATCAAGTAAGGTCTTGGCAAACTTGAGAAGAAGGTCCTAAACAAGTATATACAACATATTAGGAAAGATCCCTAACAGAAAAGATACCAAAACATCCAACACAGACCAATTCTGGAGTTGCTGTACTCATTGGTCGAGTGGATTGGTCGACTGTCCAACGACCAATCGATCGACCAATGCAGACAGTAGCCTAAAAAAAACAGAGTTTTAAGATATGAAATCTGAATTTGGTGGTTCAAAAGGGTACTAATCAAGGGGTAAACTACATCAGTAGTATTCTAACATATAGGGGACCTCAAAACACCAATCAAATCAAGATATCAAGATCCAAATTAGGAAACAAAAAGTTACCATAATTAGATCAACCATGGATCTTGATGAATTCGAAATAGAAATCAAAGACAAGAACAATAGGAGGATGGATCATTGCTTCAGGTAAAGGTTTCATGAAAACATACTTAGATCTTTAAGGAAAAAGGCTTAGAAGCATAAATCTAAATAAGGAAATAAAACCTACCATATATGTAACTACCATGCTTCATGAAGAACACATAGTATGGTAGAAGAGAACAACTAGAAATTGATAGATTATGGATCATGGAAAGAAAACACAGTAATTAACTACTAACATGATCAATATCGAAGATCCAAAGAGATCAGAATTCAAATCAGAAGTTTAACAAGATTAGATCATGGTTTGATCATGATTCCTTCAAAAGCTTGCAATGATCATGGTTAAGATCATTGTTCTAGCCTCAAATCCTTAGGATGATCATGAGAACATGTTCAGAGATGTTTGCAACAGAGAATGCAGCATCTCTTCTACTGTCTCAACTCAAAAAGGAAAGAAAAACAAATATGGAGGAGAAGAAGAGAGAGTAGACATACCTTTTGATGCAAAAGGAAGAGTTTCGACGAAGATCCGTCAAGAAAACACCAAGGATGCAAGGGAGATGACTTGCAGAGGTCTTTGGTTCGTTCCAGAGAGTTTGGAGGCAGCAAATACGAAGTGGACTCGAGATTGGACTTAAATAGAGCAAGAAAAACCTAATTGCCAAAGACAGCACTCATTGGTCGAGTGGATTGGTCGACTGGCCCAGTCGACCAATCAGTTGACCAATGCTGACAGCAAGTCCAATACAGGGAATTGAAGGCCCAGATCAAATCCAATCCTAAAGGGGTTTTGCACACAAGTCAAGTGACTTACCTAATAGGTAGAAATGCCTTCAAACCAAAATAGAGAGCACTCCAAGTCCATCAACTAATCCGATCTTCATCAAGATTCAGTTTCCATAAATAGAACTTCATCAACAACTTTCATGGATTCAAAGCCAGACACCAAGTCCTCCACTGGGATGGCCCAAAGCTGACTTCTTACTTTACTTCGGGTCATCGGACCTACAAATAGCAAGGTTTTCGGGTCAAGGTTAGGGCTGGGTTTTACATTACTAATCCTAGAATGAGAGGAATCAAAAATAGAAACTTACTAGAATGCTTATATCAATGGTCAACATAGAAGGCTATAATGGCTAGGAAGAAAGGGGAATTGATTCAAAGAGATGAAATACATTAGAACAGCAATAAGGCTAAGATCAAACATGTTAAACATTAATTAGAAAAGAAGCTACAGTAGAATGATCATGCTGTCCAAAACTCAACCAAAATCAGTGAAGAATTGAGGAGATTCACCATGTGGTTTCAAGGAATGCATAGAGTGATTGGGGTTCACTCTAAGACATAAGGAGATTAGAGAATAGGTAGTTATAGTAGTGTAACACCTTCTCCACAATCAAAACATCAAGATAGAACAGTAAGAAGAAGAAAAGAGAGAAGAAAGAGATAGAACACTGAAATCAAGGTCTAACTTCAAGGTGTAACATTAAACTAATCTTTCTTCACCCAAAATAGATAGGGTGTAATATCCAGCCCTATTCTAACCTTGACCCTGACCCGGATCCACTGTTGTATTCAGGTCCGAGGACCCGAAGCGGTGGAAGAAGAGATTTATGGACCATCCTGATTGATGATCATGATTCGGAGACCGAGCCCATGGACATTGACAATGATACCCCTTGCTTAAATGCATTGTCAGTGTTTAAGGAAAGTCTGCGCATCGGAGAAGATTAATATGGTTGATGTACCAAATGACCTCCTGTGCACAATCCGAAGGTATTCCCCGAAACTAGACTTCTTGATTGAATTGTGGAAGAAAACCTCACTCAATTTGACCTTGTATAGCCTTTCAAATCCCTACTTGAAGTTGCTGTTCTAAACCTGAGTTTTCTGCTGAAAACATTTTGGTCGATCATTTTGGTCGATACCATCGACCAAAAGCATCGACCAAAATGTCCCAGTCTGCCAAGTTAATGATTCCATGGAATATTCCTTTTCTATTTAATATGAACTCGAGCCTTGAGCCTTTTGCAATCATTTTTCTCACCTGGGAAAGTGGGGAGAGCTTCCCAAAGCAGCTCCTTGGTTAGTGTGAAGGGTATCTCATCAAAGACACTTAGTTTATCATTGATTCTTGCCTTCATCTTCTACACTAAGGTATACTCTTCATTCCACTCTCTACCCTACAATTTTCTACTCTTTTCTATTGTCATCTTGCTGATGGGACATTTGGAATGGTGCTGCAACCTTGCAACCACCACTCCAAGTGCCTACTCATGCTCAATCCATGATTCCCTTAGCCATTCATTGATGCTAATGCTTATATCTCATGCCTAGCATATGTATTCCATGATTTACCTATTAACATCATACCATTTGATATCAAACTGAGCTATAAAGTGTATTATGTTCATGTTTAACATTGCCATATGATTCCAATCGAATTTCTATTAGTTCCTCTAGCTATTGTATGCTATTCCTCATCAATGCAATCAATTCCAACTCATGCCATGATGTTTATCACTTGAACTTGATAGCTCAAATTGGGGCTTTTTAATTAGACCATTGGATTGGGTTAATTCCTTGATTTATAGTGTCCTACTACTGTTGTTAAGTATGCCTCCAAGTTCAGATTGATCCGAACACCGGAAGACTCATTTTGGGCCAAAATCCCCAAAATCCACTATTCTGCCCGAGGACTATTTTGGTCGATCATTTTGGTCGATACCATCGACCAAAACCATCGACTAAAGTTGTTGCTGACAGCAACCTTGGTCAGTTTTGACTCAAATGACATCCGACCTTCCCGACTTCTTTTCTAACTTATTATTACACTTTTATTGGACTATTCTTGGTATTCTCAATTCATCATCAACTCATCCAACGTAAGGATGGTTATATCCATAAACATATAAGTCATCAAATATTGAACTATGCTTTATTCAAAGAATGAAGTCCCTAAATTTCTTTCAATCATTATGATACTGATACATATGTGTTAGAACAGTAATATTTAAATCTTTATACATTTGTTGTGTTACTCTATCATTTTGATTTGCTTATGTTTATAATGATTCGTTTCAATATCATGATTTGAGTACTATTATGAATATGCATTGGATGCATGAGAAATGATGAGATTTGATGTATGATTGCTTACGTATGACTTGGGATTGGAGGGTGTCCTACTGACACTTCTGTCCTTGGGCATCGGAGGGAATAGTATGGGATGTTCTCCGATGGTGCCTATTGACACTTTCCCGAGTTATTGGATGACATACATAGGAGTGTCTAGTTGTGTGGCTAGGTTCATCCTTGTCATGTCAGACCCGAATCGGAAGGGCATTGAGACCGAACAACCCGTGGTAGTGTATGGTTGGATGGGCGCTCTAGGCCGGTAGCCAATCCGGTAGGGGACATAAACCATGCTACGGATACCTGAAAGGGGCCATTTATTGGTAGAGTTGCATATGGATAGACTTGGGCTCACGGGCGCTCAAGACCGGTAACCAATCCGTGAGAGGACGTGAGAGCTTCCCGTTTACTATATGTGGATGACCAATAGGGTTGATGAGTCCGAAATCCGGGATTTCGCTGACTCTAGTGTGAAGGATACCGGAAAGGATCGCCGGGGGCGAGGAATGGACGTATCTGAATCTAACTTGACCGACTGAGTAGATGACTTGCATTGGGCTAGGCTTTACTGTGACATGCGCCAGTACTTGACCAAATGGTGATGTGAGAGAGCGGTGACCGATTCCCCTTACCATGGTTTTTGATGACTTTACCGATCTTCCCCGGGCATTCCCAAGATATGGAAATGGGAGAGTGACTGACGACCCAGAGAAGTACGGTGCTATGACTTAAAGCATGTCTACCTTAGAGACCAGCATTCATAGAGTTAGGCTCATATCTACATCATATGTTCCATATCACATTGCATTATTACATGTTCTGAATGTGTATGATTTCTAATTATGGAATAACTTCCTTGCTGAGTTCTTTGAACTCATTCCTTTTGTGCAAATGTTTTAGATTATATTCTAGGTACCGAAGATTACGATGGCACCTCCTATGAGGCGGACTATGATTCCACATACTACCCTCCGGGTAGTGGCGTCGGTGAGGATTCGTATATTGGAGCCGAGGAGGATTATTATTCGCACCAGGGTTAGCCCCGCAGTCGTGCGGGAGCGGCAGCGCTGGGGTTACTTTATCCGTACTGTTGAGGAGACTACCCTTAGTATAGAAGAAACCCTAGCATAGTGCCCCATTCCCCTAGTGTATTTGAGGAACCATTGGTCTTGTAACTAACTTATCTTTGAGATTATCTTTTGACACTTAGACATGTATTTGACGTTATCACACTTCTTTTCCGCTGTTCTGAGAGAGTGGTTATCATACCTTCTCTCACCCTTATGATTATGCTTTAATGTTATTGCCTTCCGCACTCTGATTTATTTAGTCTTATCTTATTCATGATAGTTAGTATTAACTGTTTTTACCATTGATTATTACTGTTCATGATTGTGTTACCGTGTATGTGGGAGGCATGGACCTCAGATCATTGATCCTTAGACTGTGGATCACATCCCAGGTATTCCAAATGGGGTACCGGCTGGGTGGATGTGACATAGGGTGTCCGGGCTAGGTTTGGGCTGGATTTCACACAACCTGTGAGAAGACATGAGAGCTTCCTGTTTACTATATGTGGATGACCTATAGGGTTGATGAGTCCGTAGTCTGAGACTATGCTGACTCTAGTGTGAAGGATACCGGAAAGGATCGCCAGGGGCGAGGAATGGACATATCTGAATCTGAGTTGATGTAACTGAGTATATGACTTGCATTGGGCTAGGCTTTACCCTGACATGCGCCGATACTTAGACCAATGGTGATGTGAGAGAGAGGTTGTCACATCCTCCCAGCCGGTACCCTATCTGGCATACCCGAGAGTGTGATCCACAGCCCAAAAGATCAAGTTTAGGAACGATCACATCCATTTCGCACAATAACATAATCAAAAACAAGAACAAATCATAATGTTCAAGTAATTTATAATAAAAGTCAAGAAAGGATCTCAGAAGGATCACTATAGAATATCAGAGTGCGGAATAACAAGATACCAAATCAAAAGACAACTGTAGAGTATAGCGGAAATATACCCTACAAACACATGCGGAAGGTAGATCGAAATCTAAATAAGGCTCTAAGCTAATACAAGTAAAGTAAAAGATAAGTCTAGAAGAAACAAAAGAAATCTAATCCACATCTTCAGTCAGCTCTTCTTGTTCTTCAGTCTTCATCTTCTTCACCTTGTGCTTCCTCAGACGTACCGTCAAAGAAATCCGAACCTGTAGAGAAGTCTAACAACAAATTGTACAAAAAAAGGAATGAGTTTCGAAAGAAACTCAGTAAGGCAAGTTAATCCATAACAACATAAACAACATGGAAGCAAACCATAACAAGATGCAATGCAATATGAAACAAACAATGTATGTATGCATCTAAACTCTATGTATGCTGGTCTCTATGGCAGACATGCTTTAAGTCATAGCACCGTACTTCTTTGGGTAAGTCCGCTCACATCCTCAACCATTTAAGATATCTTGGATTCTCTCACGGATCATTTCACCGGTCTTGAGCAGCCGGTTGGTAATGGGTCCTTCATCCCTCAGGACAAACCATGGCAGGGGGTTAAGTCAACACACTCTCTCACAACCATTTGGCATAAGTACCGGCGCATGTCAGGGAAAAGCCTAGCCCAATGCAAGTCATCTACTCAGTTACATCAACTCAGGTCCAGATACTTCCATTCCTCGTCCCTGACGATCCTTTTCGGTATCCTTTCCACTAGAGTCCTAATAGTCCCTGACTACGGACTCATCAACCCTATTGGTTATCCACATATGGTAAACGGGAAGCTCTCATGTCCCCTCACGGATCATTTCACCGGTCTTGAGTGCCCATGAGCCCAAGTCTAGCCATATGCAACCCTCCAATAAATGGCCTCTTTCGAGTATCCACAATGTGATCCATGTCCTCTCACGGATCTTTTCACCGGTCTTGAGCGCCCACGAATCCCCATTGCTACCACGGGTCGTTCGGTCTCAATACCCTTCCGATTCAGGTCTGATATAACAGGGGTATATCCTAGCCAAACACTACTAGACATCCCTAGGTATGACAACCATTGATTCGGGAAAGTGTCGATGGGCAACCCCGGAAACATCCCATACTATTTCCGATAATGTCCAAGGACAGAAGTGTCAAAAGGACACTTCCCAATTCCAAACCAAACTTAAGCAAACACATTCTCAGATCAGTCATGACATACACAACCAGTAGTTCATCATATACAAGAGAATGTAAAAGCAGAAATCAGATTAGGCAATAATCAGTAACTCATATATCATGAATAATAAAAAGACAATATAAACAAGTGCTACTGTTCCCACAGTAGGAGATCAGAATTAAAATACAATAACAGTAGGTAATCTCATAGTTTCATAAAGTAGAAACCAGAGAACAAGCAATCTATGTAGTTAAGGAATCAACTGTCCTTACCTTGATTATCGCCGAAGATAATCCAAAGATCAAAGAGAGAGACACCAAACATGGCAAATAAACCCCTAACAAGCATAGATACAACATTAGGAAAGATACCTAAAAGATCAGAGAGCAAACGAATCAAATCGAGCGAAAATTGAAGCTACTGACTTCATTGGTCGATTGATTGGTCTACTGACCCAGTCGACCAATCAGTCGACCAATCGAGTCAGTACGGGATAGTGAAAACTGTTTTGGCCATAACTTCTTCGTTTGAAGTCGGATTGATCCGAAATTCGAAGGGGAACTTCCTAGGATGTATTAGAATCATATAGGAAGATAAAATCATCAAGTCATGGTAAAAATATGGGTTCTTGAGTTGACCCAAGAAACTAGGGTTTCAACCTTTATGGCTCTCATGAAAAGGTTATGATCACAGGAAGAAAGGGAATGGTTGCAATCAAGAACATAATAAGAAAATCTTGTTTAGGTTAATAGAAACATTATGGGAAGATAATCATGGTCAAAAGATGGGTTCTTGATCTAACCCAAGAAATTAGGGTTTCACCCTTATGGTTCCCATAAAAAGGTTAAGATCACAGGAGGGAGGGAATTGATGATTGGCCAATTACAACAAGAAGAATTAAAGAATATTGAATTTAGATCAACCTCCACATTACCCATGAGGTTTCCCTCACATGAGAGGTTACCAAAGGTTCTCCGGATGATCACACAAGGTTAGGGTTTCAAAGGTTAGGGTTTCAAGAATTTAACTGGCTGGGGTTGAGATCATGATGATGATCATAGATCTCAAGGAACAAGATGAGATCATGGAGTGGATGGTTGCAAGAGTGCATCATCTTCTTCCTGATCTCAGCCAAGAACAGATTAAAGAAAGAAAATCAGAGATGGAGAAGAAAGAAAAGAGAGTAGACATACCTTTGATGCGAGAGGAAGAAGATTACTTCAAGTCTTGAGAGAGATCACCAAGGAATGCAAGGGAATTGATTAGATTAGGGTTCTAACTCGTTCCGGAGGCTTAGGAGGCATAGGAGGCAGAGTATTCCCGATATTAGACTTAAATAGAAGAGACAAGACCAAATTGGTAAATTCAGACACCATTGGTCGATTGGATTGGTCTACTGGTCCAGTCGACCAATGAGTCGACCAATCAGGACAGCAAGGTTCAAACAGTGATTCGGAGGGCTATACAAGGTCAAATTGAGTGAGGTTTTCTTCTACGAGTCAATCAAGAAGTCTAGTTTCCAGAAATACCTTCGGATCAAGAATTGGAGTTCATTAGGTTCACCAACTAGGCTCATCTTCTTCGATGCGCAAGCAGGATTTGACAGACATAGTTCAGCAACTTCGGACAGGGATTTGGAAGGTTATATGGGGTCAAATTGAGTGAGATTTTCTCCTACAAGTCCATCAAGAAGTCTAGTTTCGGGAAATATATTCAGATTGGGCACAGGAGTTCATTAGGTATTTCAACTAATTCACCCCTCTTCGGTGCGCAGATTCAAAACTAACACTGACAATGCTCTCAAGTGAGGGGCATCATCGACAATGTCCATGGGCTTGGGTTCCGACACCAAATCGTCAACCAAAAGGGTCTACAAGCAACAAGCTAAGATCAAATCAAGGTCCAACTTTAAGGTCAAACATTTAAACTAACCCTTCTTTACCCAAAACAGATAGGGTGCCCTGGCTAGGTTTGGGCTGGATTTCACAGAGGTGACCTAAACCCCTAACCAAGGAATATCCATGAGGGATGCAAGACCCAACTACCACCGGCAGACCCAAGAGTCCAAGATGGCTGAGGGGGAGTGATTGACCTTCCCAAAGAAGTATGGTGCTATGACTTAAAGCATGTCTACCTATAGAGACCAGCATACATAGAGTTAGATTAATACATGCATTGCTGTCTCATATCATATCACATTATGTTTTGTTTATGCGATCATGTTATTTATGCTACTATGGAATAACTTGCCTTGCTGAGTTTCTTTTGAAACTCACTCCTTTTGTACAACATCTTTTGTTAGATTATTCTGCAGGCCCTGATGGCTATGAAGAGCAATATGAGGAAGCGCAAGATGAAGAAGCGTACCATACGCAAGGTGTTGGCGACTATGAAGATTACTTTGAGGATTCCTCGAGTGGTCTCACTGGTTACCAAGATTAACTCTACTGTGGAGTGGAAACGTTTGAGTGTTATTGATGAAGTCTATGGTTATGAAGACGTCCTTTACAAAGTAGAATAGACTTAGCTTAGTTAGATTATATCTTTCTTTCTTATCTTTAGAATTAGTTGTAGTCTCCTTTGATTTTCGAACTACATTCCGCTGTACTCGTGGAGTGAGATTCCGCCTCACTCTACATTTTATTTTATATATCTATTGGTATCATTTCCGCACTCTGATGATTGTCTCATTACTTTACTTTGATTCATTTGATTTATATTGTTAACCTTGATTTAGTCTTGTTCTTGATTATATTGTTGTGAATGTGGGAGGTTGATTTTCTAACTACTGAATCTTGTGGACTGTGGATCACACACTCGTGTATGCCAGATAGGGTACCAGCTGGGTGGATGTGACAGCAGCGGTGTTCTCGAAGATTGACTTGAGATCTGGATATCACCAGTTGAAAGTGAAGCCAAGTGATATCTTCAAGACAGCTTTCCAAACAAGGTATGGTCATTATGAGTTCAGAGTCATGCCTTTCGGTTTGACTAATGCTCCTGCAGTGTTCATGGACCTCATGAACAAAGTATTTCATGATGTGCTTGATAAATTGGTGATTGTCTTCATCGACGACATCTTGATCTATTCGAAGAATGAAGAAGAGCATGCGAGCCATCTAAGTTTCACTTTGCAAAGGCTACGAGAAAAGAAGTTGTACACCAAGTTTAGCAAGTGTGATTTCTGGCTTAAGAGAGTAGTATTCCTCGGCCATGTGGTTTCAGCTGAAGGTATTCGTGTTGATCCTGAAAAAGTCCAAGCAGTGGCTGATTGGGAAAGACCGAAGATGGTTACGGAAATAAGAAGTTTCCTTGGATTGGCAGGTTACTAAAGAAGATTTATTGAGAACTTTTCTTGGTTGGCTGCTCCTATGACTAAGTTAACCAGGAAAGAAGAGAAGTTTGTTTGGTCTGACGCTTGTGAGAAGAATTTCCAAGAGTTGAAGGATAGATTGACAAGTGCCCCGGTTTTAACTATACCTGATAGTTCCGGTGACAGTCTATACTAATGCGTCAAAGATTGGTTTGGGTTGTGTACTGATGCAACATGGTAAGGTTGTAGCCTATGCTTCTCGGCAATTGAAAGATTATGAGCGGAATTACCCCACTCACGATCTAGAACTTGCTGTTGTTGTCTTCGCTTTGAAGATTTGGAGACATTACCTCTACGGTGAGAAGATTGCCATTTTTGTGAAACCCAGCCCTAACCTTGACCCGGAAACCCTGTTGTTTGTGGGTCTGACGACCCGAAGTAAGGCAAGAAGTCAGCTATGGGCCATCCCAGTGGAAGACTTGGTGACTGGCTTTGAATCCATGAGTGTTGATGTCAGTGTTCCATTTATGGAAACTGTATCCTGATGAAGATCGGATTAGTTGATGGACTCGGAGTGCTCTTTGTCAAGGTTTGAAGGCATTTCTACCTACTAGGTAAGTCACTTGGTGTGTGTGCAAAACCCCTTGATGTTTGGATTTGATCTGAGCCTTCATTTCCCTGTTTTGGTCTTACTGTTTTGATTGGTCGACTCATTGGTCGGCTGGACCAGTCGACCAATCCAATTGACCAATGGGTTCTGCTTTTGCTAATTAGGTCTTGCTTGCTCTATTTAAGTTCAATCTCGAGTCTACTTCGTATTTGCTGCCTCCAAACTCTTTGGAACGTACCAGAGCCCTCTACAAGTCATCTCCCTTGCGTCCTTGGTGTTTATCTTGACAGATCTTCGTCAAAACTCGTGCTCTTACACAAAAAGGTATGTGATCATCCTCTTCTGTGTTTCGTCTTTGATTCGTTGTTATTTTTCTTTCCTTTTCTGATTGAGGACAGTAGAGAAGATGTTGTACCTCTGTTGCAACTATCTCTTTACTCATTCCCTCTCTTTTCCTAAGGATCTAAAGCTTGGTGGATGATCTTCATCAAAATCATCACTCGCTTTTGAAGGAAAGGTTGTATTCATTCTCTTTCCTTATTTAGATTGATGTTCTTCAGCCTTAGCTCTATTTCTTTTGAGAATCCATGCATGCTATTCATGATTCCTTTAACACAATTAGTGATCCATCATCCTATTGTTCTTGTCCATGATTTTTACTATGAATTCTTCAAGAACCATGATTGATCTAATTATGGTAACTTTTCTTTCCTAATTTGTAACTTGAAGACTTCATTTGATTAGTGTTTTAGAGTCCTCTATATACTAGTATACTGCCATTGTAGTTTACCCCTTGTTTAGTACCCTTTTGAACCACCAAATTCGGTTCTTTATTCTAAAAACTCTAATTTTTTAAGGCCACTGTCTCGGTTGGTCGACTCATTGGTCGACTGAGGCAGTAGACCAAGTCAATTGACCAATGAGTACAGCAACTCCATATTTGGTTTGTTTTGGATGTTTTGATATCTTTCCTTCTAAGTATCTTTCCTTCTAAGTATCTTTCCTAATATGTTTTATACACTTGTTTAGGACCTTCTTCTCAAGTTTTGTCAAGATCTTACTTGATTCCTTAAGATTCCTTTGTGTGTTATAAAAGGTAAGGATGGTTACTTCCTTAACTACATAGATTGCATATCTTAGTTTCTATATTTGAATCTTGTTAGTTTATTTCTTTAATTAGATTCTTACAATGTTATACTACTATTGTACTATCTTGATTTCAGTAGCATTACTTGTTTATATTAAATTGATTCATGTATGATTTACTTACCAAATATATGCAAGTTATATATTATTATTGATTTCTTTCCATATATGAAGTTGCCATATATGTGATGTTATGGATTGATGCTTGTGTATGCTTAAGTATGGTTTGGAAAGGGGAGGTGTCCTTTCGACACTTCTGTCCTTGGATTACTACAGGAATATTATGGGATGTTTCCGGAGATGCCCTTTGGACACCTTCCTAAACTGTTGGATGACATATTTAGGACTGTCTAGTGGTGTTTGGCTAGGATGTCCCATTATGTCAAACCCTAATCGGAGGGGTATTGAGACCAAACGACCCGTGGTAGCAATGGGGATTCATGGGCGCTCAAGACCGGTAACCAATCCGTGAGAGGACAGGAATCACATTGTGGGGACCATTTATCGGTAGGGTTGCATATGGTTAGACTTGAGCTCACGGGCGCTCGAGACTGGTAACCAACTCATGAGAGGATGTGAGAGATTCCCGTTTACCATATGTGGATGACCTATAGGGTTGATGAGTCTGTAGTTAGGGACTATGAGGACTCTAGTGTGAAGGATACCGGAAAGGATCGCCAGGGGCGAGGAATGGACGTATCTGGATCGGGTGGGGGGTTGCCGGGGGGGGGGGGGGGGGGGGGGGGGGGGGGGGGGCCCCCCCCCCCCCCCCCGGGGGGGGGGCGGGGCCCCCCCCCCCCCCCCCAGGGGGGGCTGGTCGGGGGGGGTTGGGCGGGGGGGGGGGGCCGCCCCCCCCCCCCCCCGGCCCCCCCCCGCCGCCGATCAAGTTTAGGAACGATCATAGTCACTTAGCACAATAATATAATCAAAAGCAAGAACAATTCCTTATTTCCAAATAATTCAATAATAAAAGTCGAGAAAGTACCTCAGAAGGATTCACAAATAACATCAGAGTGCGGAAAGGATTTCATTAGTATAAACAATCAAGTGTGAAAAGGAGGGAGGAAACCCATCCTATAAAAATAGCGGAAGATGGTTCGACTAAAATTTAAAGATTACAACCGGTTCACCAAATAACAAGTTAAACAACTAAACTATAGTCCCGACAATTCAAATAAAAGGTTGAAAAGGGGATGAGGCGACATCCCATCCCTAACACACAATATAAAACTGAACTACTACAAAAAGTCCCGATCTCGGTCTACTCGTCTTTATCAACTGGTTCATCGCCACCAGTATGATACAAGTCTTCAACTCGGCCTCCGAGAGGGTTGACTGCACACAATCCAACGGTGGTAGTACCTGTAGGAAAAGTCTAACAAAGTATGTTGCAAAAAGGAGTGAGTTCAAAAGAACTCAGCAAGGAAAGTTATTCCATAATAACATAAATCATATGATGCACAGCATAGCATGATGCAATATGATATGAGACATATGATGTAAACATGAATCTAACTCTAAGTATGCTGGTCATCTAGGGTAGACATGCTTTAAGTCATAGCACCATACTTCTCTGGGTCGTCAGTCACTCTCCCATTTCCATATCTTGGGAATGCCCGGGAAGATCGGTAAAGTCATCACAAAAAAACCATGGTAAGGGGATCGGTCACCGCTCTCTCACATCACCATTTGGTATAAGTATTGGCGCATGTCACAGTAAAGCCTAGCCCAATGCAAGTCATCTACTCAGTCATATCATCTCAGATCCAGATACGTCCATTCCTCGCCCCCGGCGATCCTTTCCGGTATCCTTCACACTAGAGTCAGCGTAATCCCGGATTACGGACTCATCAACCCTATTGGTCATCCACATATAGTAAACGGGAAGCTCTCACGTCCTCTCACGGGTTGGTTACCGGTCTTGAGCGCCCGTGAGCCCAAGTCTATCCATATGCAACCCTACCAATAAATGGCCCCCACAATGAGATTTATGACCTCTCACGGATTGGTTACCGGTCTTGAGTGCCCACAAATCCCCATTGCTACCACGGGTCGTTCGGTCTCAATGCCCTTCCGATTCGGGTCTGATACGACAGGGACATCCTAGCCAAACAACTAGACAATCCTATGTATGTCATCCAATAACTAGGGAAAGAGTCGATAGGCACCTTCGGAGAACATCCCATACTATTCCCTCCGGTGTCCAAGGACAGAAGTGTCAATAGGACACTCCCCAATCCCAAGTTATACCTAGACAATCACATATTCAAGTTCATCACTTCTCATGCATCCAATACATCTTCATAATACAAGTTAAATCATGATATTGAAATGAATCATCATAGACATAAGTAAACAAGAATAGTAATGTAACATGACAAGAGTATAAAGATTTCAATACTACTGTTCTAACACGTATATCACAGTCTTATAACGATTAAAAGAAATCAAGAGATTCTATTCATAGATAAGAACATAAATCATAAGTTGATGATCTATATGTTTATGGAGATAACCATCCTTACCTTAGGTTGAGTTGATGATGAATTGAGAGTACCAAGAAATAGTCCAAAATAATTGTTAAGGCCCTAAACAAACATCAATAATAAGTTAGAGAAGGAATCGGGAAGATTGGATGTCAATTGGATCAAAACTGGCCAAGGTTGCTGTCAGCAACAACTTTGGTCGATGGTCTTGGTCGATGGTATCGACCAAAAATCACCAAAATTGTCTTCGGGACAGAATAGTGGATTTTGGGGATTTTGGTCCGAAATGGGTCTTCCGGGGTTCGGATCGATCTGAAACTTGGAGGGATGATTAATAACAATGTAAGAACACTACCTAGCAAGTATTATCACAATCCAATGGCCCAAATGAAAACCCCCAAATTGAGGTCCTATGTTCTAAAGACAAGAATCTTAGCATTCATGAGAAATTGATGTAATTGAAAGGGAAGCTAGAGAATTAGTTGGGGAATAGGTTAGGAACATGATTACAATCATTTGCAAGCCAGAGATTAGACTAATCATACTCCACATCTCAGTTTAGTATAAGAAATCTAGTTGTTAAGCAAGGAATCATGGTAATGTATATGTAAGGATCAAGATGCAAGTGAAGCATAGCAAGAATGAAGGAAAAGTAAGTATAAATGGGAAGAGACGTTCATGGCAAGGTGTTTGCAAGGTTGCACCACCTTGGCCATGGTCTCATCAGTAAAAAGAAGAAGAGAAGTGAATAGAATAGAGAGCAAGAGAGAGAATCATACCTTAGAAGATGGTAGTTGGAGAAGAGAGACAAGGATTCCTGTAGAAGGTCATCACCCAAGCTAAGGAGGAGCCTAAGAGGAGCCTTCCCACGTTCTCAGGTGTTGAAATGAGTAAAATATGGTTCTAGGCTCGAGGTTTCACTTAAATAGAAGAAGGAATATCCAAAAAGCATCTTTTTCACGATTCTGGGCAACTTTGGTCGTTGGTTTTGGTTGATGGTATCGACCAAAGATCGACCAAAATAGGTGAGTTTCAGCAGAAAATCCAGAAATAGTTCAGCAACTTCGAACAGGGATTCAGAGGGCTATACAAGGTAAAATTGAGTGAGGTTTTCTCCTACAAGTCAATCAAGAAGTCTAGTTTCTAGAAATACCTTTGGATCAAGCATGGGAGGTCATTAGGTCTACCAACTAAGCTCACCTTCTTTGATGCGCAAGCAGGATTTGCCAGACACAGTTCAGCAACTTCGGACAGGGTTTTGAAGGCTATATGGGGTCAAATGGAGTTGGGTTTTCTCATACAAGTCCATCAAGAAGTCTAGTTTCAGGAAATATAATTTTATTTGGCACAGGAATTCATTTGGTATTTCAACTAATTCACCCCTCTTCGGTGCGCAGATTCAAAACTAACACTGACAATGCTCTCAAGTGAGGGGCATCATCGTCAATGTTCACGGGCTTGGGTTCCGACACCAAATCATCAACCAACAGGGTCCACAACTATATTTTCCCCCAATTTGGGTCTTCGGACCTACAAACATGATAGGTCCCGGGCCGGGCCAAGGTTAGGATAAGGCTAGACATTACAGATCTACCCTAAGGGAAAGGTCTGACATGGCTTCCTAAGGTTTTCAAAGATAATAATATTGAAACTAAAGTCCAACTTTTAAGGTCTAACATTCAACCAGTCTTTCTTTATCCCAAAATAAATAGGGTGTCCGGGCTAGGTTTGAGCTGGATGTTACATTCTCCCACCCTTAAAATAATTTCGTCCTCGAAATTGGGAGAGTACTAGGCTTCTAAAGAGATGGAGGACATTGCTTTTATTTTGACCTTTCTTCTCCCAAAATCAAAGGAAAACAAATAACAAAAAGTCTTTTATAAGAAACAAGGAATAAATCTAACATGCTTTGAAATCAAATCGAAAATATGATCATGGCTTCAAGAAGACTTCACAAGGATCATGGCAAAGATCAATATGAAGATCATAAAACCATAAGAATGACAGGAGATTGTAGAAGAGATGGTTGCAAGGATGTAGCATCTTCTTCTAAATCTCAATCACAAAGAATAAAACATAGTAAGAGTAGATCAATACAATACAAGAGAGATTATTAACCTTTGATTGAGGAACAGGGGATGAAAAGCTTGAAGTCTTGAAATAATTAAAAGGAATAACAAATCATGAAGATCACACTTGGTTTCCCTTCAAAATCGTCATGTGGAGAATTCACAAGGTTATAGGGTGTATGGAGGTCCACTCTAGAATAGCAGGGATAGAAGGATCATTATAGAGTGCATGGAGATCCTCTATACAATAGCATGTATAGAAAATGAATCATGGGAATGACTTAGGACCAGCCTCCTATCAAAGGGAATAGAAGGCACAAGAAGAAATCGTAGGGAAAATAGATCAGCTTCGGGGTAAACTTCTACCAAATGAAACTAGGCAACTCATACAACAGAGAATAAATCGAACAATGTATAAGGTAGGTATGGATTTGGCACAGTAGCAAGGTTAGGATTAGGCGGGATTTCACATTCTCCCCCCCTTAAAATAATTTCGTCCTCGAAATTGAAAGCATACCTGGACTTCCAATAAGATGAGGAAACTTCTTCAGGGGTGTGATTGTTCCACCAAATCTTTACCAAGGGAAAGGAAAGTACAACGAGAAATAAGTCTAATAGGTAAAGAAGCATGGACTCTTGGCTGACTTCTCAAATAGTCAAGAGGAATTCAAACATTACTCACAGATATTTCATACGGACTAGGCAAATTCATATAGCAAGAATAAATCAAAATAACGCATATGGCCTTTATGCAATGAATCAGTAGGGATTAAATCAAGCAACACATATGATATGTACGTAATGCATAAGTGAAAGAATAAATCGGAACAATGCCTGTGGTATTCATACAAGGCACAGGTAACTATAAATCAAAACAATGCTTATAGGAACAATGTCCAAATTCAAAGATCACACTTTCAAAATCACAAACATACTTGCCTTCAACTGTTTAAGTCATCAAAAATCCAAACAATGTAATAAAAAGCAATTTTTCTCAAAACTGGCCAAGCAGCAAATTTTCACTTTCTTGGTCGATGCACTTTGGTCGATGGCATCGACCAAAAGGATCGACCAAAAAAATCTGCGCAAAAATCAGATTTAAAGGGCCCACTTCTCTTTTCTTGAAAACTTCATTTACCATTGATGTGTTTTTCATTAAAACTGAATAAAACTTGTTGCTAATGGTTAGAATCATGCATGTAGGTGATTAGAAACATGTTTCCAAAATTTTTCAAGTAAGACTAAGCTCCAAACACAAGATTGCATTCATTTTGGTTACCAAAACACTATTCATTTCACTAAAACCCAACTTTACAAAAACTTGTCTCATTTTCAAACCAAATTGAATTTTAACATGAAATAAATTTCTACAATACTGATTCACTATAGGGGAGGTGTTCCCACTCTCCATTCGGTCAAATTCCAATTTTTTTAAAAATCACAAATGCAAGCTAAAAGAGGGATTTTCTCTCTCCTACTTGCTGAATTTTCACCTTGAAGATGTCAAAAAGATGAATTTTCACCAAACAAAGTATTCTAGTATGTTTGTACAGGTCTTATGCATATGTTAGAATAATCAAATCAAAATTTTACCAAAAACGAAATTTTCTGAAAATTTACGAAAATGCCCTTCATTTAACAATCACACACTGGGACTAATCCAAATGAATTTCTTTCTTTGTTTCAACAGATTCACCATGCCTAGAGGAGGGTGACGGGTGGATAGAGGTCGAGGACTTGTTCCCTGGTCAGAGGTTACGGACGAGGAGTATTTCACTACCCCTACGGCTGAGTTTCTATATGAGTACTATTTCCATGATATTCCGATCGAACATGGGCGGTTGGTGGATGTGGATGATTTAGAGGTGTTTCGTATTCGAGAGAGATTGGAGGCTATGGATTGGCTTCACTTATACACCACAGCAGAACTAGTCTATCCAGATCTTGTCAGATACTTCTATAGTAACCTGACTTACCGTATAGAGGATGATCCGCGGGATGGTTCCAGGATTGTCATGGACTCTATGGTCGGAGGTAGGGAAATCGGCTTCACTACCAAAGTACTAGCCCGCATTTTGGACGTTTCGTATGTACAGGATTTCCGCTGGTAGATTCTAGTTGGCATAGACATCACAGAGGCTTCGCGACGCAAGCTAGGTCAAAGGATGAGGGTGATATTGTCAAGGATGATGACATAGAGGATGAGGATGCCGATGACAGTGATGATGGGGATGAGCATGGAGACAATGATGATCATGATGGGGTTCCAGTTCAGGATGAGGATGTTATTGATAATCAAGGAGATGAGGATCATAGAGATGAGGATCGAGGTCAGGATGAGATTTCGAGACACGAGGAGATTCTTACACCACGCTTCCGTGAGATTGGAGATCCAACACATATGACTTCTGAGGCTCCGGGTGTGGCTTCTCATTAGTCATCGATTTCTTCCATACTTGAGAGGATCGAGGCTCGACAGGAGAGGATGGAATTACACATGTGCACCCTTGGTGAGAGGTTCGCACGACTGGGGAAGGAGTTCAGATCCAAGAGGGATCAGACAGATTGTCAGAGTCGATCACCTAGATAGATAGTACTAGGAGTTTTCTTTTATGCTTTATTGGATGTATTTCTTTTTCAGACTTGTAAAAATCTCCTATATGATTAATGAAATTCAGTTTGTTTCATTTATGTTATTGTATATTATGCATTTCTTTTATTGCATTAGAAATTGTAAATGTTTAATTATGACTTATAACTCATGACGACCACTCACCACCATTACTCCCAATGATGACTCCCGACTCAAACTCATATGACAACACATGACGACAACTCAACTCAGACTCATGATGACATACGACGACAACCCGACTCACAACTGAGACTCACTGACAAGGACGACTTACGTTGACAACTTCCAACTCAAGATCCAACTCACGACTCACAACACAAACACAATACTTAAAACTGACAACTTAACTCTAACCATGACTACAACCCAAGTACAAGTCATAAACTTTTAATTATTGTTTATTATTCAACCAAGATGTATTATGCTTTATTTATTTAAGTTTCTAATCCAAGTTTTCTATTATTCACTTCTAAGAATTGAGTCACTTCTGGGACTATGACTCAAGGACGCTTCCATTACTGTGTTCCATGATTATGATTGTCCGAAAACTTGGGCTCTGATACCATCTGTCACATCCCGCCCTAAAACCACCAAAGGGATACCCTATTTGGATTACCCGGGGAGTGAATTACTGTCCCGCCGATCAAGTTTAGGAACGATCATAGTCACTTAGCACAATAATATAATCAAAAGCAAGAACAATTCCTTATTTCCAAATAATTCAATAATAAAAGTCGAGAAAGTACCTCAGAAGGATTCACAAATAACATCAGAGTGCGGAAAGGATTTCATTAGTATAAACAATCAAGTGTGAAAAGGAGGGAGGAAACCCATCCTATAATAATAGCGGAAGATGGATCGACTAAAATTTAAAGGTTACAACCGATTCACCAAATAACAAGTGAAACAACTAAGCTATAGTCCCGACAATTCAAATAAAAGGTTAAAAAGGGAATGAGGCGACATCCCATCCCTAACACACAAATATAAAACTGAACTACTACAAACAAGTCCCGATCTCGGTCTACTCGTCTTTATCAACTGGTTCATCGCCACCAGTATGATACAAGTCTTCAACTCGGCCTCCAGAGGGTTGACTGCCACAGTCAACAGTGGTAGTACCTGCAGGAAAGTCTAACAAAGTATGTTGCAAAAAGGAGTGAGTTCAAAAGAACTCAGCAAGGAAAGTTATTCCATAATAACATAAATCATATGATGCACAGCATAGCATGATGCAATATGATATGAGACATATGATGTAAACATGAATCTAACTCTAAGTATGCTGGTCATCTAGGGTAGACATGCTTTAAGTCATAGCACCATACTTCTCTGGGTCGTCAGTCACTCTCCCATTTCCATATCTTGGGAATGCCCGGGGAAGATCGGTAAAGTCATCAAAAAAAGCCGTGGTAGGGGATTGAGTCACCGCTCTCTCACATCACCATTTGGTATAAGTATTGGCGCATGTCACAGTAAAGCCTAGCCCAATGCAAGTCATCTACTCAGTCATATCAACTCAGATCCAGATACGTCCATTCCTCGCCCCCGGCGATCCTTTCCGGTATCCTTCACACTAGAGTCAGCGTAATCCCGGATTACGGACTCATCAACCCTATTGGTCATCCACATATAGTAAACGGGAAGCTCTCACGTCCTCTCACGGGTTGGTTACCGGTCTTGAGCGCCCGTGAGCCCAAGTCTATCCATATGCAACCCTACCAATAAATGGCCCCCACAATGAGATTTATGACCTCTCACGGATTGGTTACCGGTCTTGAGTGCCCACAAATCCCCATTGCTACCATGGGTCGTTCGGTCTCAATGCCCTTCCGATTCGGGTCTGATACGACAGGGACATCCTAGCCAAACAACTAGACAATCCTATGTATGTCATCCAATAACCCGGGAAAGAGTCGATAGGCACCTTCGGAGAACATCCCATACTATTCCCTCCGGTGTCCAAGGACAGAAGTGTCAATAGGACACTCCCCAATCCCAAGTTATACCTAGACAATCACATATTCAAGTTCATCACTTCTCATGCATCCAATACATCTTCATAATACAAGTTAAATCATGATATTGAAATGAATCATCATAGACATAAGTAAACAAGAATAGTAATGTAACATGACAAGAGTATAAAGATTTCAATACTACTGTTCTAACACGTATATCAAAGTCTTATAACGATTAAAAGAAATCAAGAGATTCTATTCATAAATAAGAACATAAATCATAAGTTGATGATCTATATGTTTATGGAGATAACCATCCTTACCTTAGGTTGAGTTGATGATGAATTGAGAGTACCAAGAAATAGTCCAAAATAATTGTTAAGGCCCTAAACAAACATTAATAATAAGTTAGAGAAGGAATCGGGAAGATTGGATGTCAATTGGATCAAAACTGGCCAAGGTTGCTGTCAGCAACAACTTTGGTCGATGGTTTTGGTCGATGGTATCGACCAAAATGATCGACCAAAATTGTCTTCGGGACAGAATAGTGGGTTTTGGGGATTTTGGTCCGAAATGGGTCTTCCGGGGTTCGGATCGATCTGAAACTTGGAGGGATGATTAATAACAATGTAAGAACACTACCTAGCAAGTATTATCACAATCCAATGGCCCAAATGAAAACCCCCAAATTGAGGTCCTATGTTCTAAAGACAAGAATCTTAGCATTCATGAGAAATTGATGTAATTGAAAGGGAAGCTAGAGAATTAGTTGGGGAATAGGTTAGGAACACGATTACAATCATTTGCAAGCCAGGGATTAGACTAATCATACTCCACATCTCAGTTTAGTATAAGAAATCAAGTTGTTAAGCAAGGAATCATGGTAATGTATATGTAAGGATCAAGATGCAAGTGAAGCATAGCAAGAATGAAGGAAAAGTAAGTATAAATGGGAAGAGACGTTCATGGCAAGGTGTTTGCAAGGTTGCAGCACCTTGGCCATGGTCTCATCAGTAAAAGAAGAAGAGAAGTGAGTAGAATAGAGAGCAAGAGAGAGAATCATACCTTAGAAGATGGTAGTTGGAGAAGAGAGACAAGGATTCTTGTAGAAGGTCATCACCCAAGCTAAGGAGGAGCCTAAGAGGAGCCTTCCCACGTTCTCAGGTGTTGAAATGAGTAAAATATGGTTCTAGGCTCGAGGTTTCACTTAAATAGAAGAAGGAATATCCAAAAAGCATCTTTTTCACGATTCTGGGCAACTTTGGTCGTTGGTTTTGGTTGATGGTATCGACCAAAAGGATCGACCAAAACAGGTAACAGGTTTCAGCAGAAAATCCAGAAATAGTTCAGCAACTTCGAACAGGGATTCGGAGGGCTATACAAGGTCATATTGAGTGAGGTTTTCTCCTACAAGTCAATCAAGAAGTCTAGTTTCTAGAAATACCTTTGGATCAAGCATGGGAGGTCATTAGGTCCACCAACTAAGCTCACCTTCTTTGATGCGCAAGCAGGATTTGCCAGACACAGTTCAGCAACTTCGGACAGGGATTTGGAGGGCTATATGGGGTCAAATGGAGTGGGATTTTCTCATACAAGTCCATCAAGAAGTCTAGTTTCAGGAAATATAATTTTATTTGGCACAGGAATTCATTTGGTATTTCAACTAATTCACCCCTCTTCGGTGCGCAGATTCAAAACTAACACTGACAATGCTCTCAAGTGAGGGGCATCATCGTCAATGTTCACGGGCTTGGGTTCCGACACCAAATCATCAACCAACAGGGTCCACAACTATATTTTCCCCCAATTTGGGTCTTCGGACCTACAAACATGATAGGTCTCGGGCCGGGCCAAGGTTAGGATAAGGCTAGACATTACAGATCTACCCTAAGGGAAAGGTCTGACATGGCTTCCTAAGGTTTTCAAAGATAATAATATTGAAACTAAAGTCCAACTTTTAAGGTCTAACATTCAACCAGTCTTTCTTTATCCCAAAATAAATAGGGTGTCCGGGCTAGGTTTGGGCTGGATGTTACAAGGGATGCAGGACCCACTACCAAAAGGCGTTGTGTGATTAGACCTTCTTAAAGAAGTACGGTGTTATGACTTAAAGCATGTCTGCCAATAGAGACAAGCATACATAGAGTTAGAATCATATTGCATCATGTGTTTCATATCATATAGCATTTTACTTTGCTTTGAAATCCTGCCATTTATGTTTTTATGGATTAACTACCTTACTGAGTTTCTTTGAAACTCATTCCTTTTGTGCAATGTTTTGTTAGACTACTCTACAGGTTTTGAGTATCATGACTGCTCATATGAAGAAGCACAAGGAGAAGAGGCATATCTCCAGGAAGGTGATTGCGGTTACGACAATTACACTGAAGATTTCGCGGGTGGTTATGCTGCGTACGATGCTTAGTCCGACCATAGAGTGGAAGCGCCCTTGCGCCATTTTTGAGATTTATACTTATAGAGAAGTCGTCTATAAGATTGAGAACAACTTAGTTACTTATTGTACCTGCTATTGGGATTAGTTTTATTCCTTTTCCTTTTCTTTTAGTACTACTTTTCCGCTGGTTGTAGAGTGGGATTCCGCCTCACTTTACTTTATTGATATGACATTTTGATTATCTTTCGTACTCTGATTATATATGATTTACTCTTTCCTTATTTGGATCTTTTGTTTATCTTTTGTACATTGGTTATTATTGTTCATGATTATGTTATTGTCTGTGTGGGAGGCTAATTACCTCGATACTTGGTTTTCGGGGCTGTGGATCACACACTCGGGTATGCCATGTAGGGTACCGGCTGGGTGGATGTGACAATTTTCACGGATCATAAGAGTTTGAATTACTTCTTTACCCAAAAGGAGTTAAATATGAGGCAAAGAAGATGGTTGGAACTAGTCTCTGATTATGATTGTGATATTTAGTATCACCCTGGTAAGGCAAACGTTGTTGCTGATGCTCTTAGTAGGAAGAATCAGAAGAAGACTTTGGATTTGAATGCTTTGAGTCTACCATTGTTGTCTTCTATTGAGAGTTTTGATTTGGAAGTTGTCCCTGAGGATTCTGATTTCGTTATTTCTGCCATGACGGCAAAATCTAGTGTCACATCCACCCTAAGGGCACCCTATCTGGATTACCCTGTGGAGTGATCCACAGCCCAAAAGATCAAGTTTAGGAACGATCATATCCATTTAGCACAATAATTTAATCAAAAGCATGAACAAATCAAAATTTTCAAATAACTTAATAATAAAAGTCAATGAAGAATCTCAGAAGAATCACAAAGAGCATCAGAGTGCGGAAAGATAATAATAAAATAATTAATCAAAATGTGAAATGAGGCGGAAACCCATTCTACAATAACAACGGAAGATAGATCGAGATAAGGTGCAGGTTACAACCAGTTCTTAAAAGAAGGGAAAGAAAAGGTAAACAACTAAATTACAGATTCTTCTAACTTATACAATGTTTCCTAAATAACAAAATTATAAGAAACTAGGCCAGGTCGCATCTGCTCCTGACAAATATCAGTCTCGGACTGCTAATATTTATCAACATATTCACCGCCACCAGTGTGGTACGAGTCACCAACTTGGTCTTCAGAGTGTTGACTGTCACAGTCAACAGTAGTAGTACCTGCAGAAAAGTCTAACAAAATATGTTGCAAAAAGGAGTGAGTTCAAAAGAACTCAGCAAGGTAGTCATTCCATAAAACATAAGCCATATGATACGAGCCATAACATGATGCAATATGATATGAAACACATGATGCAAGTATGGTTCTAACTCTATGAATGCTGGTCTCTAAGGGTAGACATGCTTTAAGTCATAGCACCATACTTCTTTGGGTAGGTCTCAATCACTCAAGCCGGTGGGATTTGGGTCCTGAAACCTTTCGGACAACCTTGGCTGGGGTTTCGGTCACCGCTCTCTCACATCACCATTTGGTCTAAGTATTGGCGTATGTCAAGGTAAAGCCTAGCCCAATGCAAGTCATCTACTCAGTCATATCATGTCAGATCCAGATACATCCATTCCTCCCTCGCCCCCGGCGATCCATTCCGGTATCCTTCACACTAGAGTCAGCGTAATCCCGGATTATAGACTCATCAACCCTATTGGTCATCCACAAATAGTAAACGGGAAGCTCTCACGTCCTCTCACGGGTTGGTAACCGGTCTTGAGCGCACGTGACCCCAAAGTCTACCTATTTGCAACCCTACCAATAAATGGCCCCTTTCAGGTATCCGCAATGTAGTTCAAGTCCTCTCACGGAGTGGGTACCGGTCTTAAGCGCCCTTTAGCCATACTCTACCACGGGTCGTTCGG
This sequence comes from Hakea prostrata, assembly GCF_041222555.1. Lineage (NCBI taxonomy): Eukaryota > Viridiplantae > Streptophyta > Magnoliopsida > Proteales > Proteaceae > Hakea > Hakea prostrata. Next base: position 22,789,092 of record NC_142609.1, on the reverse strand, counting down.
TCTCAATACCCTTCCGATTTGAGTCTGATACGACAAGAGAAATCCTAACCATACACCTAGACAATCCTATACATATCATCCAATAACCCGGGAAAGCGTCGATGGACACCTTCGGGGAATATCCCATACTACTCCCTCCAATGTCCAAGGACAGAAGTGTCGAAAGGACACCTCTCAATCCCAAGTCATACGTAGTCAATCAAAATCTCAATCTCATCATATTATACTAAATCAATGATTCATCATATAAACAAATACATATCATAACATGATTGATCATACATGAATCATAAAGTAAAACTGAACATGATATTCTAAATGATATATACATTCTATTACTGATAAGAAAACACATAACATTCATGTATAGTAAAGGATTACTCATATGATCATAACCATTAAGTTCCCATAATGTAAGCATGTTGGTATAATTAACATACTTGAGTTAACGACTGTCCTTACCTTAATCAAGTTGTAAATAGATTCAATGATTACCAAGTATGGTCCCAAAATCAGTGTTGATACCCTAGATAATCATAAAATTAATGTCAGAGAAGAAACCAATTGAATTGGGGTTCAAACGGATCAATTCGGCTAAGTACAGGGCCTTAACAACTCTTGGTTGACTGGCTTGGTCGACTGACAGTCGACCAAGACTTGTTATCTTCAGGACAGCAATGGAAACTTGATCCGAAATTGCCCTTCCGGTGCTCCGATCGTCATGAAATTTGGAGGGCATGTTTATAACAGTAAGAGGATACTACACACTAATTTTCATGATGATCCAACGGTTCAATCAAAAATACCCAAATCGAATTTTAGGTTCTATATGATACTTAGCAAGAATTAAATTGGAATTTATAGAAATTGAAAGGATGATGAGAATAAATCAAATGAGTGTTAAGAATTAAGCTAGAATCTTAATTTCATTATAGTCTAAGCTTATCATGCATCTATATATCAGATTTGAATCAAATAGATTAGATTGAATAGAATCAAAGTGATGGAGTGCAATTAATTTCATTTGAATCATAGCATAGCAAGAGTGGGGAAGGATTAAGGAATTGAAAGGGGGAAATCCATGGTTAAGTTTTTGCAAGGTTGTAGCACTTTAGCCATGGTTTCAATGATCATTAATTGATAGAAACATTAATAGATTAGGAGAGGAATAGAAGAAATCATACCTTGAGTTGATGATTAGTGTATACAATAATGATTGGAGTCAAAGATCTTCCCAAACATCAGGGAATAGCCCAAGAGAGTGTCCAACCTCGAGCTCTGGAGTGCCAAAGCTTAGTCTAGGTCCTCATTCACGAGTTCCAAAAGGTAGGGGCAAAATGGGAAGTGATTTAGTGAATATTAGAATTCCATTACTCTTGGTCGACTGTTAGTCGACCAAGCACTCGACCAAGCTATGACAAAGCAACTGTGGGGGGGTGGTTATGCTGTACGATGCTTAGTCCGACCATAGAGTGGAAGCGCCCTTGCGCCATTTTTGAGATTTATACTTATAGAGATGTTGTTTATAAGATTGGGAACAATTTAGTTACTTATTGTACCTACTATTAGGATTAGTTTTCATTCTTTTTCCTTTCTTTTTAGTACTACTTTCTGCTGGTTGTAGAGTGGGATTCCGCCTCACTTTACTTTTTGATTTAGACATTCTGGTTGTCTTTCGTACTCTGATGATATATAATTTATTCTTTCCTTATTTGGATCTTTGTTTATCTTTTGCACATTGATTATTATTGTTCATGATTATGTTATTGTCTATGTGGGAGGTTGATTACCTCGATACTTGATCTTCGGGGTTGTGGATCACAGACTCGGGTATGCCAGGTAGGGTACCAGCTGGGTGGATGTGAAATGCGCCAATATTTATACCAAATGGTGATGTGAGAGAGTGGTGACCGAATCCCCTACCATGGTTTGAGAGGATTTTACCCAACTACCACTATAGTCCCAAGATACGGAATGGGTTGAGGGGGAGTGACTGACGACCCAAAGAAGTATGGTGCTATGACTTAAAACATGTCTACTAATAGAGACCAGCATACATAGAGTTAGATTCATACATGCATCATCTGTCTCATATCATATTGCATCGTGCTATGTTCTATATCATGTAATTTATGTTATTATGGAATGGCCTGCCTTACTAAGTTCTTTTGAACTCACTCCTTTTTGCAATATCTTCTGTTAGATTTTTTGCAAGTATTACTACTGTTGACTATTATGGTCAACACTATGAAGACCAAATTGATAACTCTTACACTAATGATTTGGTGATTACATTGGTGAAGACTATCAGTACGAGACTGACTGATATTTGTTAGGAGCAGATTCGGCCTGGTCTAGTTTCTTATGATTTTGATATTGAGGAAACATTGTATAAGTTAGAAGAAACTGTAACTTAGTTGCATATATTTTCTTTCCCTTCTTTTGAGAATTGGTTGTAACCTGTACTTTATCTCGATTTACCTTCCGACGTTATTGTAGAATGGGTTTCCGCCTCATTCCACATTTTGATTATTTATTTTATTGGTATCTTTTCCGCACTCTGATGTTCTTTTGTGATCTTTCTGAGGTCTTTTATTATTAATGTAATTGAATACAAAGATTTGCTCTTGCTTTTGATTATATTATTGTGCTAAGTGGCTATGATCGTTCCTAAACTTGATCGGCGGGACTGTGGATCACTTCCCCGAGATATCCAGATAGGGTAACCCCTGGGTGGATTAGGGCGGGATGTGACAGGTTCAACCCTCTACCCCAGTCAAGAAGAAATGAACCGACTCGCATCCTACGTTCCGGGTTTACTTGATAACTTGCTGAGGAAGTAAACTGCACAGTCAACAAGCACGCCCGAATCCGTGATACTCGGAGCCAACGTATCGTCAACAGAAGGTTAAATGGAATTTATATGAGCAAAAAATCGTGCTTACTTGGGTAACTGCCACGCTTTGATCGTGTAGTCATCCATTATCTTACCGCGAATGGATCTATTAGTAACAGATCTAATCGTTAAGATTGGACGGCCACTTGAAGAAGGTTCGAGTAAATCCAACGAAGGAGATTCGAAGGTAAGCCCTATATATACACAACCTACTTTCAAGAGAGATATCTGAATCGTATTCTCAATATTCGTATTCATACTTTTGCTCTGTGCTCAAGAAGAGCCTATAGTGATTAGTTCATCAGCTGACTTAGCCTTCGGAGGTGGACTCCCGACCCCAGCGGTCGGGCCACATCTGACGATTGTTTTTGCAGGTCATCCATCAGAGATCTAAAGGCTGAGCAGATTTTGGACGCATCAAACAGCAACCACGTTTGGGTTGACCAGGAAAGGAAGCTGGTATGGAAAGGACTCTAGCTAAGGTAAGAAGCGTGATATTCGGCGAGCACTCTAAGATATGCTGGATGAATTCTTTACTACCAACGATTGACTAGTTCCAATAGCCACTTACCTATGTAGGACACTAAAACTAAGGCAGGGCATCCCTCCGACAATCAATAATCTAGGATATACATGACATCTAACAGTCTATGATAATCCAACTAATCTGATATAAATCCTATTATTTACCATGCAGAGGTACGTTCTTCATTATTCCCAATTATCATTCAGACTCTAAGGGCCTGTTTGGTTACATGAATCCAGGGATTTGAAATCTCTGGATTCATGAATCTGAGAATTATACCCGTTTGGTTGTTAAAATCTCTAGATTTATGAAATCTAGAGATTCACCTTTTTATACTAAAAACATAAATCTGTAGATTTATGGGTAAGGGGTGAAATCCAGAGATTTCAAAAAAGCTATACATTTGCACATTTACAAAAATCACATCAATCAAATAGTTTTTAGGATGAATCCACAGATTTCATTCCATAACCAAACATTTAATTTTATAAAGTATAACTCTATAGATTTGAAATCTCTAGACTCACGTAACCAAATAGGCCCTAAGATAGTTTATGTTCAAAGCCTCCAGCTGTTGGATTGCTATTGACTTGATCGTTGAAAGATGTTACCCACGTCTGACTTTAACCGGGTACGTTGTTTTGTAAGATCTCATCCTATCTTCTTCTTTTTTCGGTTGTTTTTTGTCGTTTGACTTTGACCTACCAATATTATATCTGTATCTTACAGAATATCAATTTCATGCCGTTTTTTTTTTGTTTAAAATAATTTCATGCCGATTTGACACCAATGTTTTTTTTAGTAAATTTCTCCTTTTCAGTCTTTCCCTCATTTCAATGATGTCGCTTTACCTGCCAATCCAACGGAAATTGCGTTTCTCAGAGTTGGATAATGCATACGACAAAAATGGAAGGCGGAAAAGATCTGGAGATCCTTCGCTGTGTTCAGTAGACATTCATCAGTTGCCCAACTTGGCCCGCGCCTCAGCCTGTCAAGTCAGCCGGTCTATACTCTCCATTAAAAGGCACAAGTTGGAGGCCACAGTCCCCACTCACGGGCACTAGACGTCGTCCTCAAAAATTAAAAAGAAAGAAAGAAAAAAAAAAAAAGACAAAAGGGAAGAGGAGAGAGGAATATTCGTGGTCAGGGTTCCATGAATTGGTTGGTCAAATTTTTTGGGCTTCACCGGTCATCGTTGAACCATTCTGTTCTTGTTCTACATCTGGTTTATCCGTTATAACCTTAGATGGATCATTCAGTAATTAATCTCAACAATATCAATAACTACTTCCCAACTATTTGTACAAAACTGAGCTAAGAATTACAAAAAAAAAAAAAAAAAAAAAGACTTAATCACATGAATTGTTAGAGTTGCAGAGAGAACTAAAACGAACATCCCATCCTCTGTGACTGCACACGATCCCTGAGAATTCCAGTGTACAGGGCCATTCGATTAGGAGGCATTTCTTGAATTCTGCAACTCTGAGATCTGCAAATTCTATTCGACATCATTGACTTCTTTTTATGCTCCCTTCTGAACTTCTCACCGTTACCCATCGGATCCACCACATCAGCCGCAAAGTGAACCCTTTTGTTCTTTTTTCTGCTCTTCTTCTCATCTGAAACCCACGTTAAAAAAGAAAGAAAAAAAAAACAGAGGTAAGTCAAATTGGAGAGAATTAGAATTACAACAAAAGAACGCTAGAAAAAAAATGGAAACTTCGACTACCAGAAGAGATGCAGGAACGTAGAATTCGAGGCGCACAGTCGGAATTATGATCAACGGAAAGCTGGGTAGAGGAGAGAGGCTTCTGGCGGCACAAGGCCAGGAGAATTACAGTGCCTGAGACCGCCATGGCTGATGCAAAGACCATACCTTGAGAGCTCAGAATCGAAGACATGGCGGAGCTAAACGAAACACAACAAAACAGAGTGAGAGAGCGAGAGAGAGAGAGAGGGGGGGGGGGGGGGGGGGAGAGATCAGGCATTATTCATTCGAACGGATCATAAATAGAAGGGAATGGTTCTTACCAAAAAAAATAAAAAAAAATAGAAGGGAATGGTAAGAGATTTAAATGATTTTGCTGGGTGAGTCAAAGTCAAAAACCACCACATAGATCTGAGCCGTTTATTTATTCCATTATGCCTTGGATTTTCGTATTTAGATTTATGTATCGAGATTTATACAAACATATGAATACGGCAAAAAATAATCTTTGTTGGTATAGTACAGCAAATTTTGTGTTTCCCCTGAATTTATTTTTATTTTTCTTATTTACTACGAAGAAAATTATACCGAACCCATCGAACCGGGTTCACACTCTCTATCCCGGTTAGACCACGATCGAGACCCACTTTAACTAGTCCCAAGTTAGTATGAGGGCGGGCGCCACATTATGGTTACAAGCCACGAACGACCTCTCGAATCTTGCGGAAGGCGGAACTAATTTATAGGAAGCAACTACCGTCAAGGCGAAGGGGGAATTGTGCCAAGGTTGGTAACTACCCCAAAACCCCGAATATTACAGGGAAACCCTACGATCGAACGGTCACCTGTAGAGATCGAGAACGCACCCAACGGTCGAGAATTGACGGTAAAATCTATATAAACGAGTGACTTACTCACTCTAGAGGTATTTGAATCGGTTCCCTTATACTCGTATTCAAGTTTACGCTCTGCAACTTGCTAGAGCTTTGTGATCAATTCAGCAACCGACTTAGCCTTCGGAGGTGGCCTCCCGACCCTCACGATCGGGCCATGTCTAACCCTATTTTGCAGGTTATCTTCACAGATTTGGAGGCTTAACAGATTCTGGACGCATCATTTGGCGTCATTTGTGGGAAACACTTCAAGAAGTCATGGTTACCGATCAGCAGTAGCAGCTGTGGCGGCTCAATGAGAAATGAACATTCGTCCTCTGGATGAGAATGATCCAGAGGATGTCCTTGAAGGAAGTCGTGCTCGAGAAGTTCGAGAAGATAGAGGATTAGGTGGTAACGAATGCCAAGACCATCCAAATCCTCTTCAACAACAATTGGAGCAAATGCAGATCCAGTTCTTGGAGATGCAGCAAACACTTCGTACGTTGGTCAGACAGGTGGTTGCTTCTCAGGCTCCTGATCAAGAGGAGGCCAGAAGACGTGTAGGAGAAGCAGAGATGCTCATACCTCAGGCATATTCCCAGCAAGGAGATAGACAACCAGCCGAAGGCCAAAATTATGGCCAGAACGCCCAGCAGGATCCCCAAGGGCGAACCCGAGGACTGATAACTGGGGAACTACCTAGAAGGGACGATCGGCATGATCGGCCACAAACAAGCTGAACCGGAACAGTAACGAGGTTAGGTAGAGGGGTTCGCACTCACTCGCCAACCTCTAGACGTTCGGGGCAAGAAAGCATTCGAACTGCTGGCGGACGACCGGTGCATATTGGTCGAGAGTTGGCTGATATAAATCAGAGGCTGGGATAGCTTTCCCGAGGAAGAAGGACTGATGACATCTATTCGGTCATTAGAAAGACTCCATTTGTTGAGGCTATTGCCGTGTTCGAGTTCCCACATAATTTTCGGCTTCCAACGTTTACTTTGTTCGACGGTTCGGGAGATCCCATCGCCCATATGAGATATTACCAGTTGACTATGGTAGTAGCTGGAAACTCTGATGAGATCCTTTACAGAGTGTCCGGCTCCTCCCTGACTGGGGCAGCGCATAAGTGGTTCTCAAATCTTCCTTTGGGAAGAATCGCTGATTTTGAGGAATTGGCCCGAAAATTCATTGGTCGTTTCCAAAGTGGCATTCAAATCAAGAAGATGGAGGAGACACTATTCATGATCAAGCAAGGGAAGAACGAATCGATTCGGGAATACTTGAAGAGATTCAACAAAGTCAATGGAGATCGAAAATTTGGATGAACAGGTGGTTAAAACCGCCTTATTCACTGGGCTTACAAACCGAAAGTTGCTGGAGTTACTACTTCAAGATATGCCTTCCAGTTACTCAGAGTTGGTACAACGATGTCAAAAATAGGCAGCAGTAATAGAAATACTTGACGCACGTCAAGGGAAGACGAAGGCTCCTAGGAAAGAGCCAAAGTGTGAAATCCAGCCCAAACCTACCCAGGACACCCTAATTGTTTTGGGATAAAGAAAGGCTTGTTTGATGTTAGACCTTGAAGTTGGACCTTGATTTCAGTGTTATTATCTTTGAAAGCCTTAAGAAATCATGTCCAACCTTTCCCTTAGTGTAGATCCATGTCCCGAAGTGTTGGAAGTTGTGCTTGTGGGACCTCTTTATGGAAGACATGGTGTTTGACCCGAAACCCATGAATTTTGACAATGATGCCCCTTACTTGAGTACATTGTCAGTGTTTAGTGAGATTCTGCGCATCGAAGAGGGTTGAATTCTTTGAAATACCTAATGGACTCTCGTGCACGATCCAAAGGTATTTCCCGAAACTAGACTTCTTGATTGACTTGTAGGAGAAAACCCCACTCAATTTGACCCTGTATAGCCCTCCGAATACCTGCCCGAAGTTGCTGAGCTATGTCTAGAAATCTTGTTTGGTAGATGCTCTTTGGTCAATCCCATCAACCAAGCAGTCTGCTGCATTTTTAAGCCCGAGGATTTTGGGTTTTTTGGTCATTTTGGGTTCTATTTAAAGGGGACTTTGTGGTTTTCACCCCATTCTATTGTTGAGACTCTCTTGGAACGTGGGAAAGCTCCTCTTAGGCTCCTCCTTGGCTTGGGTGATGATCTTCTACAAGAATCATAGTCTCTCTTCTCAAATCTCTTCCCCAAGGTATGATTTCTCTTCCTTGCTCTCTATTTTACTCTACCCTCTTCTTCTCCTTGCTGTTGTAACCATGGAGTTGGTGCTGCAACCTTGCAAACACCACTTCATGTGTTTCCCCCTTTCATTTGGTTAAACCCCTCCCAACCATTGATGCTATGCTCCCCATTTCGATTCTTATCTATACATTTCCATCATTCTCTTCATTGCAACATGATTTCAGCTCCTAAACTGAATTGTATAGCATGCTAAGTCTATTTTCTACGCTAGCATATGATTCTAATCCATTCCCCATCAGTTCCCCTAGCTAATCCCTCCATTTTCATTGCTTCTTCATTTGATTTCACTTCATGCTATGTTCTTGTATTTAGAACATTGGGTTTCAAATTAGGAGTTTTCAATTGGGTCATTAGATTGTGTTAATTCTTGTTGTATAATGTCCTTATATTGTTATCAATCATCCCTCCAAGTTTCGGATCGATCCGAGCCCTGGAAGACCGATTTCAGACCAAATCACCAAAATCCACCTTGTAGCCCGATACTGTTCCTTGGTCGATCCCATCAACCAAGGAGCATCAACCAAGCAGGTGCTGAACTGTGTTCTTCGCCATTTTGACCCGTTCGATCTCCGATCTTCCCAATTTCTTTTCTAATCTTTCAGTTATGTTTATCTAGGGTCTTAATACCATCTTTGGATCATTCTTTTGAGATTATTGAATTATTATCATCGCGACTTAAGGTAAGGACGATTATTACCATAATTACATGGATTATGTGAATTATGCCTCTATGTTGGAAACTTGGTAGATCCACATTAATTGTTGTATTTCTAACATCATATGACTGTTGTATATACTTCAAGACAGTAGCACCATGTTATATATCACTTTGGTTATCATGATTATGTATTCTTGTTAATTACATATGTGATTGATCATGCTATATTATATCTCATTTCATATGATGAAATATCATTTATGTATGATGTGATGGAATTGAGAATGTGATTGAATAGGTATGATTTGGGATTGGGGAATGTCCTATTGACATTTCTGTCCTTGGACATCGGAGGGAATAGTATGGGATGTTTTCCGAAGATGCCCATCGACGCTTTCCCGGATCATTGGATGACATACATAGGACTTGTCTAGTGGTGTTTGGCTAGGATGTCCCTGTTGTATTAGACCCGAATCGGAAGGGCATTGAGACAGAACGACCCGTCGTAGTAGTGTAGATTTGTGGGTGCTCAAGATCGGTAACCATCCCGTGAGAGGACATAAATCATACTACGGATACCCGAAACGGGCCATTTATTGGTAGGGTTGCAAATAGCTAGACTTGGGCTCACGGGCGTTCGAAGATCAGTGAGTCATATCCGTGAGAGGACGTGAGAGCTTCCCGTCTACTATTTTGGATGACCAATAGGGTTGGTGAGTGTCACATCCACCCAGCCGGTACCCTATCTGGCATACCCGGGATGTGATCCACAGCCCCGCAGATCCATAGTTCAGGGACCACATAATCCACATCAACGATAATACAATCATGAACAGATAATAATCATAAACTAACAATGAATGATCATGGAATTCAAAATAAGGTGTCAGACATAATCAGAGTGCGGAAATAAATATCACATCAGATAACTTAAGAAGGCAGTGGGCGGAATCCACTCCTTCACCAAACGGAAGTGGGGTCAAAATTAAGTTAAGTACAAGTCTCAAGTTATGAAGATAAATTAAAGTTATTACAATTCTTCTAGGTTTAACTGTCACAAAAGAAGTAGTAACTACTCATAAGTCTCCTCCACAATGGATATGTCCTCCTCAAAAGTGAGGACCATGGAGATCCAACATGACTGCTCCCATACAACTCCAGGGCTAACCCTGGTACGCCGGGTGATCTTCTTCGGTATGGTCACCGAAGTCTTCAGTGTAGCTAGCCTCCGGATAGTAGTATGAGGTATCCGGGTCCGTCTCAGGGAGGGCACCATCGGAGTAATCACCTGTAGAGTAGCCTAACAAAATATTGCAACAGAAAAGGAATGAGTTCAAAAGAACTCAGCAAGGAAGTTATCCCTCCACATATAAACCACAAGATAATCATAAAATGATGCAGATGATATGAGGAATATAATGCAATATGACATTATTCTAAGTATGCTGGTCATCTATGGTAGACATGCTTTAAGTCATAGCACCATACTTCTTTGGGTAGTCTCGGTCACTCATCACCGGGGTGACTTGGGTCCCGCATCCCTCTCGGACAAATCCATGGTTGGGGGTGTCGGTCACCGCTCTCTCACATCACCGTTTGGTCTAAGTATTGGCGCATGTCGGGGTATAGCCTAGCCCAATGCAAGTCATCTACTTAATCATATCATGCCGTTCCGGATACTTCCATTCCTCCCCTCTCGGATCCTTTCCGGTATCCTTCACACTAGAGTCACGGATATTACTCACCGGACTCATCAACCCTATTGGTCATCCACAAATGGTAAACGGGAAGCTCTCACGTCCCTCTCACGGATCATTTCACCGGTCTTGAGTGCCCGTGAGCCCAAGTCTAGCCATTTGTAACCCTACCAATAAATGGCCCCTTTCGTGTAACCGTAATGCAATTTATGTCCTCTCACGGAGTGGATACCGGTCTTGAGCGCCCACAAATCCACACTACTACCACGGGTTGTTCGGTCTCAATGCCCTTCCGAATCGGGTCTGATATGATAGGGACATCCTAGCCATACATCTAGACAAATCCTATGCATGTCATTCAATAACCCGGAAAGCGTCAATGGACACCTTCGGAGAACATCCCATACTATTCCCTCCGATGTCCAAGGACAGAAGCACCAGTAGGGTACCCCTCAATCCCAAGTTATACTTAAGCAATCACATGCCCAAGTTCATCATATCAGTTCACAAGATACAACGTCATAATAAACATTCGATTCATGACATTGACATAAGTCATCATATATTGAAATTGATAAACATGATACAACATTGAAGTAATATAATGTAAACACAAAGCTACTGTTAAAAGACATATGTAGCAAGTCTAACATGATAAGGATATGAAATAGAAACTATATTTACTAGGATAGGAATACTAAGTCAAGATTTCCATATCCTAGGTAATTACATTGATAACTATCCTTACCTTGAATCGGAGAAGAGAATGGTCCAAGATCACAAGCAGTGGCCCAAATAGTCTTAAAGTCCTAAACAAGCATATATGAAAGGTTAGAGAAGAAATCAGAACAATCGGAGATCAAACGAATCAGAATTGGGCAAAAGTTGCTGACAGTAACTCTATTGGTCGATACATTTGGTCGATAGTATCGACCAATAGTATCGACCAATTCAATTCCAGGACACCAAGCTGGCTTTCCGGATTCTTGCCCAGATTTGGTCTTCCTGGTCTCGGATTGACATGAAACTTGGAGGATAGTCTAGGCACAACATGGGGACACTAATTATCAAGAAACTTTCATAATCCAATGGTCCATTTGGAAATCCCCAAATTGACATATTAAGGTTAAGAGTTGTAGATCATAGCATTGGCTACAACTCAATGCAAATTAGGGGAAAACATGGGGGATTAGGTAGGGAATCGTTTAGAAGCAACATGGAGCACATATGCAAGGTATAGATTAAGTAAAACACGAGCTCCAGCTCAGTTTTGGTAAATAAAGCAAGTTGGTAAGCAATAAATCATGGAAATGTGTAGTCAATGATCAAGAGGTGAATCAATCATAGTCACATCGGTGAAAACATCATTGTGTGGGGTTTAGAAGGTTCATGGCAAGGTGTATGCAAGGTTGCAGCACCTTGACCATGGTCCCAACAGTAAAATAGAGAAAAGATGAGTGAGAAAGTGATTAGGAGAGAGAGTCATACCTTTAAAGTGGAATAAGAAGGTAGGAATAAGTGGTTGGCAATGATTGATGAAGAAGATGCTTCACCACTACCAAGGAGGAGTTCTTGAGAGGCTCTCTCACGTTCCCAGATGTTAAAGACGCGAGGATAGGGCTCCAGTCTCGAGGAATAAATAAATAGAAAAGAATATTCTAAGAATCTTTAAATCTGAGCTCAGCAGACTTGTTGGTCGATACCTTTGGTCGATGGTATCGACCAATAGTATCGACCAATTCAAACTCTGCAGAATTTTACAGAATAGTACAGCAACTTTAGGTGCGGACTTGGAGGGCTATACAAGGTCAAATTGCATCGGGTTTTCTCCTACAGTTCACTCAAGAGGTCTAGTTTCAGGGAGTACCTTCGGATTATGCACCGGAGTCCGTTTGCTATTTCAACTGTCTCGCTCTTCATCAGTGCGCAGATTCTAACTTAACACTGGTAATGTGCTCAAGGAAGGAGCAGCATCATCAATGTCCATAAACTGGAATCCCGACATTACGTCATCAACCAGTAGGGCCCATAAGTCCCTCCTACCACCACTTCGGGTCTTTGGACCTACAAACATAACAATGACCGGGTCGGGTCAAGGTTAGGTAAAAGCTGGATTTTACAGTGAGTCCAGTGAGTAATATCCGTGACTCTAGTGTGAAGGATACTGGAAAGGATCCCGGGATGGGAGCAATGGACGTATCTGGATTTGACATGATATGACTAAGTAGATGACTTGCATTGGGCTAGGCTTTACCTTGACATGCACCAATACTTAGACCAAATGGTGATGTGAGAAACCGGTGACCGAAACCCTAACCATGGATTGTCCGAGAGGGATGCAAGACCCAATTCCCCCCGGTGCTGAGTGATTGAGACTTACCCAAAGAAGTATGGTACTATGACTTAAAGCATGTCTACCAATAGAGACCAACATACATAGAGTTTGATTCATACATGCATCGTATGTCTCATGTCATATTGCATCATGCTAGCTGTGCATCATGTGAATTATGTTATTGTGGAATAACTTGCCTTGCTGAGTTCTTTTGAACTCACTCCTTTTTGCAACATATTTTGTTAGACTTTTCTGCAGGTACTACTACTGTTGTATGACGGTCAACACTTTGAGGACCAAGTTGGTGACTCATAGAATACTTGTGAAATCCAGCCCTATCCTAGCCCTAACCCTGATCCGAAAACTCGGTTGTTTATAGGTCTGAAGACCTGGAGTAAAGGAAGAAGCCAACTATGGGCCATCTCAGTAGAAGACATGGTGTTTGACCAAGAACCCAGGGTGATTGATGATTGTGACATCCAGCCCAAACCTAACTAGGACACCCTATTTGTTTTGGGTGAAAAAAGACTTGTTTGATATTAGACCTTAGAGTTGGACCTTGATTTCCGTGTTATTGTCACATCCACCCAGCCGGTACCCCATTTGGAATACTCGGGATGTGATCCACAGTCCAAGGATCAATGATCTGAGGTCCATGCCTCCCACATACACGGTAACATAATCATGAACAGTAATAATCAATGGTAAAAACAGTTAATACTAAGTATCATGAATAAAATAAGATTAAATAAATCAGAGTGCGGAAGACAATAACATTAAAGTGTAAACATAATCATAAGGGTGAGAGAAGGTATAAAAACCACTCTCTCAAAGCAGCGGAAAAGAAGTGTGATAACGTCAAATACATGTCTAAATGCCAAAAGATAATCCCAAGGATAAGTAAGTTACAAGATGCAAGGTTCCATAAATACACCAGGGGAATGGGGCACTATGCTAGGGTTTCTTCTATACTAATGGTAGTCTCCTCAACAGTACGGATGAAGTAAACCCAACGCTGCCGCTCCCGCACAACTGTGGGGCTAACCCTGGTGCGAATAATAATCCTCCTCGGCTCCAATATACGAATCCTCACCGACGCCACTACCCGGAGGGTAGTATGTGGAATCATAGTCCGCCTCATAGGAGGTGCCATCGTAATCTTCGGTACCTGGAATATAATCTAAAACATTTGCACAAAAGGAATGAGTTCGAAGAACTCAGCAAGGAAGTTATTCCATAATTAGAAATCATACACATTCAGAACATATTATAATGCAATGCGATATGGAACATATGATGCAAATATGAGTCTAACTCTATGAATGCTAGTCTCTAGGGTAGACATGCTTTAAGTCATAGCACCGTAGTTCTCTGGGTCGTAAGTCACTCTCCCACTTCCATATCTTGGGAATGCCCTGGGAAGATCGGTAAAGTCATCAAAAAGCCGTGGTAAGGGAATCGGTCACCGCTCTCTCACATCACCATTTGGTCAAGTACTGGCGCATGTCACAGTAAAGCCTAGCCCAATGCAAGTCATCTACTCAGTCGGTCAAGTCAGATTCTGATACGTCCATTCCTCGCCCTCGGCGATCCTTTCCGGTATCCTTCACACTAGAGTCAACGAAATCCCGGATTTCGGACTCATCAACCCTATTGGTCATCCACATATAGTAAACGGGAAGCTCTCACATCCTCTCACGGATTGGTTATCGGTCTTGAGCGCCCGTGAGCCCAAGTCTATCTATATGCAACCCTACCAATAAATGGCCCCTTTTATGTATCCGTAGCATGATTTATGTCCCCTACTGGATTGGTTACCGGCCTAAAGCGCCCATCCAACCATACACTACCACGGGTTGTTCGGTCTCAATGTCCTTCCGATTCGGGTCTGACACGACAAGGATGAACCTAGCCACACAACTTGACAGTCCTATGTATGTCATCCAATAACCCGGGAGAGTGTCGATAGGCACCATCGGAGAACATCCCATACTATTCCCTCCGATGCCCAAGGACAGGAGTGTCAGTAGGACACCCCCCAATCCCAAGTCATACGTAAGCAATCACATATTCAATCTCATCATTTCTCATGCATCCAATGCATATTCATAATAGTAATCAAATCATGATATTGAAGCGAATCATTATAAACATAAGCAAATCAAAATGATAAGATGACACAACAAGAGTATAAAGATTTAAATGCTACTGTTCTAACACATATGTAACAGTCTTATAATGATTGAAAGAAAAATAAGGGATTTCATTCTTTAAATAAAACACAATTCAATATTTGATGACTTATATGTTTATGGAGATAACCATCCTTACCTTGGATGAATTGATGATGAATTGAGAATACCAAGAATAGTCCAATAGAATTGTTAAGGCCCTAAACAAACATCAATAATAAGTTAGAAAAGAAGTCGGGAAGATCGGATGTCATTTGGATCAAAATTGGCCAAGGTTGCTGTCTGCCAACATTTTCGTCGATGGTCTTTGGTCGATGGTATCGACCAAAAGGATCGACCAAAATTTCCTTCGAGACAGAAATGTGGATTTTGGGGGTTTTCATCCGAAATGAGTCTTCCGGTGTTCGGATCAATCTGAAACTTGGAGGCATACTTAACAACAGTAGTAGGACACTATAAATAAAGAAATTAACCCAATCCAATGGTCTTAATAAAAAGCCCCAATTTGAGCTATCAAGTTCAAGTGATAAACATCATGGCATGAGTTGGAATTGATTGCATTGATGAGGAATAACATGTAATAGTTAGAGGAACTAATAGAAATTCGATTGGAATCATATGGCAATGTTGAACATGAACATAATACACTCTATAGCTCAGTTTGGTATCAAATGGCATGATGTTAATAGGTAAATCATGGAATACATATGCTAGGCATGAGATAGAAGCATAGCATCAATGAATAGCTAAGGAAATCATGGATTGAACATGAGTAGACACATGGAGTGGTGGTTGCAAGGTTGCAGCACCATTCCCAATGTCTCATCAGCAAAGTGATAATAGAAAAGAGTAGAAAATGGTAGGGTAGAGAGTGGAATGAGGAGTCATACCTTAGTGTGGAAGATGAAGACAAGAATCAATGATAAACTAAGTGTCTTTGATGAGGTACCCTTCACACTAACCAAGGAGCTGCTTTGGGAAGCTCTCCCCACGTTCTCAGGTGAGAAAATGATTGCAAAAGGGCTCAAGGCTCGAGGTTATATTAAATAGAAAAGGAATATTCCGTGGAATCATTAACTTGGCAGACTGGGATATTTTGGTCGATGGTATCGACCAAAAGGATCGACCAAAATATTTCCAGCAGAAAACTAAGGTAGAACAACAACTTCAAGTAGGGATTTGAAAGGCTATACAAGGTCAAATTGAGTGAGGTTTTCTTCCACAATTCAATCAAGAAGTCTAGTTTCGGGGAATACCTTCAGATTGTGTACAGGAGGTTATTTGGTACATCAACTATATTAATCTTCTCCGATGCGCAGACTTTCCTTAAACACTGACAATGCATTTAAGCAAGGGGTATCATTGTCAATGTCCATGGGCTCGGTCTCTGAATCATGATCATCAATCAGAATGGTCCATAAATCTCTTCTTCCACCGCTTCGGGTCTTCAGACCTGAATACAACAGTGGATCCGTGCCAGGGTCAAGGTTAGAATATGGCTGGATATTACATTCTCCCCCCTTTAAAAGAATTTCGTCCTCGAAATTGAAAGCGTACCTGTGCTTCCAAAAAGATGAGGAAACTTCTCCTTCATGTCTTTTTCTTTCTCCCATGAAGTTTCTTTAGGGATATGGTTCTTCCATCGAATCTTCACCAGAGGGATGGTGCGATTCCGCAACTGCTTGTCCTTTCTATCTAGGATCTCGGCTGGTCCTTCATCGTAAGAAAGATCGGCACTAAGTCCTTCGGGTGCTTGCTGTAGTATGTGCTCCGGGTTTTCTAGGTATTTCCGAAGCATTGAAACATGGAACACATTGTGAATTCCAGCAAGTGACGGAGGCAAGGCCAAGCGGTATGCTATAGGCCCAACCCTTTCCAAAATCTCAAAAGGTCCAATGAAGCGGGGACTAAGCTTTCCTTTCACATTGAATCTCGTCACCCCTTTCATAGGTGATACTTTAAGGAAAACTTTCTCTCCAATTGGAAATTCTAAGTCGGTTCTTCTCTTGTCGGCATACGACTTCTGTCTAGATTGAGCAGACTTGATCCTTTTCCAAATCATGTCAACCATATCACTTGTAGCTTCAATCATCTCTGGACCTAAGACTTTTCTTTCACCAGTCTCAGTCCAATACAAGGGCGTTCTACAAGTGTTACCATACAAAGCCTTAAACGGAGCCATGCCTATTGTTGCTTGATAACTGTTGTTATAGGCAAACTCAACTAAGGCTAAGTGTTCATCCCAATTTCCACCCATGTCAACCACACAAGACCTAAGCATGTCTTCAAGAATATGAATTGTCCGCTCAGATTGTCCATCAGACTGTGGCTGATGAGCTGTACTCAGATTCAATTGGGTTCCCAAGGCTTTCTGCAGACCATTCCAAAACCTTGAGGTGAACCTAGGATCACGGTCAGAAACAATACTCACTGGCACTCCGTGTAGAGGAACTACATTGTCCACATAAAGTCTAGCTAGCTTATCCAAAGAGTAGGTGATCTTCATAGGAATGAAATGGGCTGATTTAGTCAACCCATCAACAATCACCCACACAGTGTCATTTCCCTTACTCGTCCGCGGCAAGCTAGTCACAAAGTCCATTGAGATATCTTCCCACTTCCAACTAGGAATAGGAAGGGGCTGAAGTAATCCAGATGGGGGTTGGCGAATAGCTTTCACACGTTGGCACGTTTCACACCTGGCAACAAAGTCTTCAACGTCTGCCTTCAAACCATTCCACCAAAATGTTCCCTTAAGTCCTTGTACATTTTGGTACTTCCAGGGTGTACTGTAAAGATGGACTGGTGTGCTTCTTTCAATATTTCCTTCTTGATTTCATCAACAGCGGGCACACAGAGTCTACCTCTAAACAATAAGGTACCATCCATAGATGTACTAAAAGCAGGGTCCATTTCTTAATTCGAGGCAATTTTATCAATCTTCTCTTTCAACTCTAGATCAGAACTTTGCAAGGCAACAATTCTATCTCTAAGGGAGGATCTTGCAGTCATGGCATAGAGAATGCAATCCGAACCCTTAGGGACCACTTCCAAACCAAATCTTTCCATCGAGGACAACAAAGGCCGACTCAAAGCATTTATATCCAATTCTCTTCTTTGACTCTTTCTACTAAGAGCATCCGCCACTACATTTGCTTTACCCGGGTGGTATTGGATGTCACAATCATAGTCAGAGACCAATTCCAACCATCTTCTCTGTCTCATATTCAGCTCCTTCCGGGTGAAGAAGTATTTCAAACTTTTATATCCGTAAAGATGGCGATCTTCTCACCGTAAAGATAGTGTCTCCAAATTTTCAAAGCAAACACCACAGCAGCAAGCTCTAAGTCAAGAGTGGGGTAGTTCCGCTCATAATCCTTTAGTTGTCGAGAGGCATAAGCCACTACCTTTCCGTGTTGCATCAACACGCAGCCCAAACCTATTTTAGAAGCATCAGTGTAGACCGTCAATCCACCGGAACTATCAGGTATAGTTAGAACCGGAGCGCTTGTCAATCTAACTTTCAGCTCTTCGAAGTTCTTCTCACAAGAATCGATCCAGACAAACTTCTCTTCTTTTCTAGTTAGCTTAGTCATAGGGGCAGCCAACCTAGAAAAGTTTTCAATGAATCTCCGGTAGTATCCTGCTAATCCAAGAAAACTTCTTATCTCAATCACGGTCTTTGGTTTTTCCCAATCAGTAAAAGTTGGACTTTCTCTGGGTCAACACGAATACCCTCGGCTGAAACAACATGGCCAAGAAATACTACCCTTGAGAGCCAAAAGTCACACTTGCTAAATTTAGCATAGAGTTTCTTTTCTCTCAACCTTTGCAACGTGCAGTTCAGGTGCTCCGCATGCTCTTCCTCATTCTTAGAGTAAATCAAGATGTCATCAATGAAAACGATTACAAACTTATCGAGTACATCGTGAAGTACTCGGTTCATGAGGTCCATGAACACGGCAGGGGCATTAGTTAAGCCGAAAGGCATCACTTTAAATTCATAGTGTCCGTACCTTGTTCTGAATGCTGTCTTAAAGATGTCACTTGACTTCACCTTCAGCTGATGATATCCCGATCTCAAATCAATCTTTGAAAAGACAACAGCACCCTTCAACTGATCAAAAAGGTCATCAATCCGAGGCAAAGGGTATCTATTCTTGATTGTCAGCTTGTTCAATTCCCAGTAGTCAATGCACAGACGCATACTACCATCTTTCTTCTTTACAAACAAGACCGGAGCTCCCCAAGGTGACACACTTGGCTGCACGAAACCTCTCTCTAAGAGTTCATTTAATTGAGTTTGCAACTCTTTGAGTTCGGTAGGTGCCATTCTGTAAGGGGCCTTGGATACGGAGCCGCTCCCCGGAATTAAGTCTATAGAAAACTCAACTTCCCTATCAGGAGGCAAACCTGACAAGTCATCCGGAAAAACATCGGGGAATTCACTAACAACTCTAACTTCTTCAAGTCTCTTCTTCTCTCTGATCTTGCTTCCAGGCGAAGCATCTCCCAAAAAGGCATGGACTTGCATTAGAGTGGACAAGGTCTTCTTGCTAAATCTTCCCTTCTCTCCTTGAAATTCGAAAACTGAATTCTCTTCACACGGAACTGGATCTTCTTTGAGGAGCATAAGATCACGGCATTGTAGAAGGTCAACCAGTCGATTCCCAAGATTACATCAAAATCTCTCATGTCAAACAATACAAGATTTGCCTTCGATTCCTTCCACAAATCAAAACGGAAGCAGTTTCTAACACTTTATCTAGTTTAACAAAGAGACCCAACAGGGGTACAAATAGATAAATAACTAGATAAACATCGAGGTGTCAGGTTAGTTCTCAAGGCAAAAGTAGATGATATGAATGAATGTGATGCACTCGTATCAAATAATACAAATGCGGGAAGAGAAGCTACTAACAGAGTACACGTTACAACATCGTGGCGGGGGTCTTGCTCGGTACCAGGATATGCTAAACACTGCGCCGGAGGGAGGGGCGAAGTAGCAGCAGGGAGTACTCTTCACTATAGGAGCTTGAGGTTGCACAGGACTTCTTGGGGCAGAAAACGAGCATAATGGCCTGCTTGCTTGCAGAGGAAGCAAGTAGTATCTTTCGGTCCAATAGGAGCTGCAGCAGGGGGAGGTCTCTGATAAGCTAGTCTAGGATTCACCATCCCAGGCCTAGGAGGATAAGTAGCTCCCTAAGGTCTGGCTCCACTGGACTGACCATAATAGCTCACAGGAAGGGAATTAGGGTTCTGACCAAAATTTCTCGGCTGAAAGGCGGGTGCAGTATAAGGAGCAGGTCTAGCAAAACGCCGATCAGTGCGGTCCACAAATCCAGAAGGTCTAGGTTGCCAGGGTTTCTGAACTCGAGCATTTTCCTTTTCATTTTCTTCAAGCTTCTTCGAGTTTTGGACCACCTGAGCATATCCTTCGAGAGGCAAGACAGTGAGATATGCTTTAATAGAAGGTCGCAAACCCTTGAAAAACTTTTTCGCCTTGGCTTCTTCAGACTTAATAGATTCGGGGGCGAAGAAGAAAAGTTCTTCAAATTTCTGTTGATACTCAAGCACAGACAAAGTACCTTGTACTAAGGCCATGAACTTGGCCTCCTTTGCATCCTTTACAGCTTCCGAAAAGTAATTCTTGCAAAAAGCTTCCTTAAACTTCTCCCAGGTAACAACACCACCATTCAAGGTCTCAAGGATAGGCCTAGTGGAAGCCCACCATGCATCAGCTTCTTGCTGAAGCTTCTGCTCGGCAAACAACACTTTCTGGGCATCAGAACATTGCAAATGTCTGAAGGCCTTCTCCAACTCATGAAGCCACTTGTTCGGAAAGAGGGTGTCCTTTGTTACACCAGTAAAGGAAGGTACTTGCAACTTTAAGAAACTTTCCATCTGTAAAACCCAGCCCTAACCTTGACCCGGAAACCTTGTTATTTGTAGGTCCGATGACCCGAAGTAAAGTAAGAAGTCAGCTTTGGGCCATCCCAGTGGAGGACTTGGTGTCTGGCTTTGAATCCATGAGAGTTGATGATGAAGTTCTATTTATGGAAACTGAATCTTGATGAAGATCGGATTAGTTGATGGACTTGGAGTGCTCTCTATCTTGGTTTGAAGGCATTTCTACCTATTAGGTAAGTCACTTGGCATGTGTGCAAAACCCCTTTAGGATTGGATTTGATCTGGGCCTTCAATTCCCTATTTTGGATTTGCTGTCAGCATTGGTAGACTGATTGGTCGACTGGGCCAGTCGACCAATCCACTCGACCAATGAGTGTTGTCTTTGGCAATTAGGTTTTTCTTGCTCTATTTAAGTCCAATCTCGAGTCCACTTCGTATTTGCTGCCTCCAAACTCTTTGGAACGAACCAAAGACCTCTGCAAGTCATCTCCCTTGCATCCTTGGTGATTTTCTTGACGGATCTTCGTCGAAACTCTTCCTTTTCGTCAAAAGGTATGTCTACACTCTCTTCTTCTCCTCCATCTCTGTTTTTCTTTCCTTTTTGAGTTGAGATAGTAGAGGAGATGCTCCATTCTCTGTTGCAAACATCTCTGGACTTGTCTCTCATGATCATCCTAAGGATTAGAGGCTAGAACAATGATCTTAACCATGATCATTGCAAGCTTTTGAAGGAATCATGATCAAACCATGATCTAATCTTGTTAAACTTCTGATTTGAATTCTGATCTCCTTGGATCTTCTATATTGATCATGTTAGTAGTTAATTGCTGTGTTTTCTTTTCATGAACCATGATCTATCAATCTCTAGTTGTTCTCTTCTACCATACTATGTGTTCTTCATGAATCATGGTAGTTACATATATGGTAGGTTTTGTTTCCTTATTTAGATTTATGCTTTTAAGCCTATTTCCTTGAAAATCTAAGTATGTTTTCATGATACCTTTACCTGAAGCAATGATCCATCCTCCTATTGTTCTTGTCTTTGATTTCTATTTCGAATTCATCAAGATCCATGGTTGATCTAATTATGGTAACTTTTTGTTTCCTAATTTGGATCTTGATGTCTTGTTTGGATTAATGTTTTGAGGTCCCCTATATGTTAGAATACTACTGATGTAGTTTACCCCTTGATTAGTACCCTTTTGAACCACCAAATTCGGATTTCATATCTTAAAACTCTGTTTTTTTTAGGCTACTGTCTGCATTGGTCGACTGATTGGTCGACTGGACAAGTCGACCAATCCACTCGACCAATGAGTTCAGCAACTCCAGAATTGGTCTGTGTTGGATGTTTTGGTATCTTTTCTATTAGGGATCTTTCCTAATATGTTGTATACACTTGTTTAGGACCTTCTTCTCAAGTTTGCCAAGATCTTACTTGATTTCTTGGGATTCCTTTGCGAGTTATAAAAGGTAAGGATGGTTATTTCCTTAATTACATAGATAGCATGAATCTAGTTTCTATATTTGAATATCATTGATATGTTTCCTAAATTAGATTCTTACAATGATATACTACTGTTGCATAACCTTGATTACAGTAGCATTGCTTAAATTGATTCATGTATGATTTACTTACCAATTATATACAAGTGATTGTAATTATTGATTTCTTTCCATATATGAAGTTACCATATATGTGATGATATGAATTGATGCATGTGTATGCTTAAGTATGGTTTGGAAAGGAGAGGTGTCCTTTTGACACTTCTGTCCTTGGACTACTACGGGAATATTATGGGATGTTTCCGGAGATGCCCTATGGACACCTTCCTAAACTGTTGGATGACATATCTAGGATTGTCTAGTAGTGTTTGGCTAGGATGTCCTGTTATGTCAGACCCTAATCGGAGGGGTATTGAGACCGAACGACCAGTGGTAACAATGGGGATTCATGGGCGCTCAAGACCGGTAACCAACCCGTGAGAGGACAGGAATCACATTGTGGGGGCCATTTATTGGTAGGGTTGCATATGGTTAGACTTGGGCTCACGGGCGCTTAAGACCGGTAACCAACCCGTGAGAGGACGTGAGAGCTTCCCGTTTACCATATGTGGATGATCAATAGGGTTGATGAGTCCGTAGTCAGGTACTATGAGGACTCTAGTGTGAAGGATACCGGAAAGGATCGTCGGGACGAGGAATGGACGTATCTGGGATCTGACTTGATGTAACTAAGTAGAAGACTTGCATTTGGCTAGGTTTTACCCTGACATGCGCCGGTATTTAGACCAATGGTGATGTGAGAGAGTGGTGACTTAACCCCCAGCCATGGAATGTCCCGAGGGATGCCGGACCCATTACCAACTGATGATGAGTGATTGAGACCTTCCTAAAGAAGTACGGTGCTATGACTTAAAGCATGTCTGCCAATAGAGACCAGCATACATAGAGTTAGATTCATTCATTCATTGCTTGTCTCATATCATATTGCATTTATGTTTGTTCCCAAATCCTGCCATTTATGATATTATGGATTTAACTGCCTTACTGAGTTTCTTTGAAACTCATTCCTTTATTGTACAATGTTTGTTAGACTATCCTGCAGTTACTGAATACTATGACGGTCCCTATGAAGAAGCGCAAGGCGAGGAGGCATATCTCCAGGAAGGTGATTGCGGTTACCACAATTACACTGAAGATCCCGCGAGTGGTTATGCTCCGTACGATGCTTAGTCCGACCATTGAGTGGAAGCGTCCTTGTGCCATTTATGAGATTTACACTTATAAGGATGTTGTCTATAAAGTGGAGAACAATTTAGTTACCCATTGTACTTGCTACTGGGATTAGCTTTTGTCTAGTTTATTCTCTGTTCGAGCTACTTTTCCGCTGGTTGTAGAGTGGTATTTTTGCCTCACTTTACTTATCTGTCTGACACTCTGATTATATCTAGTATTCTGATTTATTTATGATTCATTCTTTCCTTATTGGATCTATGGTTTATCTTTCGCACTTTTATTATGATTGTTCATGATTATGTTATTGTGAATGTGGGAGGCTGATCACTCGATACCTGATCTTCGGGCTGTGGATCACACTCTCGGGTATGCGAGATAGGGTACCGGCTGGGAGGACGTGACACCATCAATCGGGTGTGGGGTGTCCCGATGAATCTCTCCACAAGAGGGGCTGCGGCTTCGAAGTTCCAACTCCAAGGACGGTTCTCATTGCGAAGGGTAGCAAAACCAGTCATCATTTGATTAAATTGGGCAGCCTGCTGTTGCATCATGTTGGTCATGACGCTGGCGATATCTTTAAAGCTTCCGATATCGGGGGCACCAGGAATGCCATTCGTGGTGTGGCTATCTTCCTGTGTCTGCTGATCTGAGCCCCCAGCAGGAGTTTCTTCGTTTCCGTTGCTTCCGGATCCGACGAAACAATTTCTAAGTAAGACCATTCTGCAAGGATCAAAGATAAGGATACCAAAATTTCAATTTTGACAAAGACAACTTGGCCAACGAATAGGATAACCAAATCATGGTTAGAATTATCAATATAACAGTCAAATAAATCAGCATTGATCAAAATCCAAAGGAAATGAGTCAAAGAATAAAAAACTCCCAAAATAACCCAATGCAGAAAAACGATGAATTTTGGTCGATGCTTCTTGGTCGATGGTATCGACCAAAATAGATTCTGCGCGAAAATCAGATTTAAAGGGCCCACTTCTCATTTCATTTTCATTTCTCATTCAACCATTTCGAGTTTAGCTCTGGAGAAAGCGATTTTCTAGGGTTCTCAAAAGTGCTAGGACTTGATTCAAGGCTTCAATCATTCTTGATAATCTCACTTGATCACCAACACAAGTAGGTTCTCTTTCTTTTTTTTTCTCTTTTCTTGTAAACTTCATTCACCATTGTTGTGTTCTTCAATAAAACTGAATAATACTTGTAGCTAATGGTTAGAATCATGCATATAAATGATTAGAAACATGTTTTCATAACTTTTCAAGTAAGATTAAGTTCCAAACACAAGATTGCATCTATTTTGGTTACCAAAACACTATTCATTTCATAAAAACTCAACTTTACAAGCACTTGTCTCATTTTCAAACCAAAAGGAATTTTGACATGAAACAAATTTCTACAACAAATTTCAACAGTGGGGAAAGTGTTCCCACTCTCCATTCAGTCAAATCCCCATTTTTCAAAAATCACAAATGAAAGCCCAAAGAGGGATTTATTTCTCTCTTACTTGCTGAATTTTTTACTTTAGATATGTAAAAAGATGAATTTTCAACAGAGGAAGTATTCTAGCATGTCTGTACAGGCCTTATGCATATGTTAGAATGATCAAATCAAAATTTCACCAAAATCGAAATTTTCTGAAAATTTACGAAAATGCCCTTCATCTAACAATCACACACTGGGACTAATCCAAATGAGTTTCTTTCCTTGTTTCAACAGATCCACCATGCCTAGAGGAGGGAGACGAGTGGATAGGGGTAGAGGACTTGTTCCCCGGGCTGAGGTCATAGACGAGGAGCATTTCACTACTCCTATGGCGGTGTTTCTATACGAGCATTATTTCCATGATATACCGATCGAGCACGGACGATTGGTGGATGTGGATGATTTAGAGGTATTTCGCATCTGAGAGAGATTAGAGGTTATGGATTGGCTTCACTTATACACTACGGCACAGCCAGTCTACTCAGATCTTATCAAATACTTCTATAGTAATCTGACTTACCGTATAGAGGATGATCCGAGGGATGGTTCTAGGATTGTCATGGATTCCATGGTTGCGGGCAAGGAAATCAGTTTCACTACGAGGACACTGGCTCGCATCTTAGATATACCGATCATACGAGATTCCCGTTGGTGGATTCCCGCCGGCACAGATATCACAGAGGTGCTTCTTCCCTATGAGGTATACGAGGTGTGCATGACTCTATGGGATGACATTGACTGCTATATGCCCCGGTGTGGTACCGCGATGCATCCTTCATCTAGAGTTATCGTTCGCATCGTCAGGCGAAACATCCTTCCGAAGGCAGGGCATCATAGCAAAGTGTCGGCGATGGAGGCACTGGTCAATTATAGTATGTATACTGGAGTACAAATCGATTTACTATACATCATGCAAAATGTCATGATTGATCGGATCGAGTTTCCTGGGGATAAGAACTTGGCTTTCGGCCGACTCTTGACTCGTATCTTTGAGTACTTTGATGTTGACTTGGAGCATACACCTATGATTCAGGGTCGAGATTTAGGTGAGCCCATTGGTACATGGTTGATCAGGAAAATGGGGCTCCATGATGCAGTCAGATCAGAGGATGAGGATGATATCAATGATGCATCAGGAGATGATGACTCAGAGGATGATAGTACTGATGATGATGATGGTGGTGACGATGATGGGCATAGTGAGGATGATGGTCAGGGTCATGATGATCAGGGTCATGAGGAGACTTCGAGACATGAGGAGGTTCCCGCTCCACGATTTACTGAGGTCGGAGGTCCATTACACACGACTTCTGAGGCTCCAGATGTGGCTTCTCATCAGTCATCGATTTACTCTATTCTTGAGAGGATCGAGGCTCGGCAGAAGAGGATGGAGTTACACATGTGCACCCTCAGTGAGAGGTTTGCATGACTGGAGGAGGGGTTCAGATCTAGGAGGGATCAGACAGATCGCAGGAGTCACTCACCTACATAGACAGTACTAGGAATTTTCTTTTATGTCATCATGGATGTATTTCCCTTTTCAAACTTGTAAAAATTTCCCTATGAAATCAATGAAGTTCAGTTATTTTGTCTATATTATTGTGTCTTATTCATGAGTCAATTTATGTTTCAATATTTTGGTTTCTAGTCCAGGTTATCTATTATTCACTTCTAGGAGCACTTGAGTCACTTTCGGATCTGTGACTCGGAATGTTCCGTCACCGTTTCTGTGGTCGGGGTTCCACTTGATCTTGGGCTCTGATACCAATCAGTCACATCCACCCAGCCAGTTCCCATTTGGAATACCCAGGATGTGATCCACAGTCCAAGGATCAATGATATGAGGTCCATGCCTCCCACATGTGTGGTAACATAATCATGAACAATAATAATCAATGGTAAAAACAGTTAATACTAAGTATCATGAATAAGATAAGATTAAATAAATCAGAGTGCGGAAGACAATAACATTAAAGTATAAACATAATCATAAGGGTGAGAGAAGGTATGAAAACCACTCTCTCAAAGCAGCGGAAAAGAAGTGTGATAACGTCAAATACATGTCTAAATGCCAAAAGATAATCCCAAGGATAAGTTAGTTACAAGATCCAAGGTTCCCTAAATACACCAGGGGAATGGGGCACTATGCTAGGGTATCTTCTATACTAATGGTAGTCTCCTCAACAGTACGGATGAAGTAAACCCAACGCTGCCGCTCCCGCACAACTGTGGGGCTAATCCTGGTGCGGATAGTAATCCTCCTCGGCTCCAATATACAGATCCTCACCGATGCCACTACCCGGAGGGTAGTATGTGGAATCATAGTCCGCCTCATAGGAGGTGCCATCGTAATCTTAGGTACCTAGAATGTAATCTAAAAAATTTGCACAAAAGGAATGAGTTCGAAGAACTCAACAAGGAAGTTATTCCATAATTAGAAATCATACACATTCAGAACATATTATAATGCAATGCGATATGGAACATATGATACAAATATGAGTCTAACTCTATGAATGCTAGTCTCTAGGGTAGACATGCTTTAAGTCATAGCACCGTAGTTCTCTGGGTCGTCAGTCACTCTCCCACTTCCATATCTTGGGAATGCCCGGGGAAGATCGGTAAAGTCATCAAAAAGCCGTGGTAAGGGAATCGGTCACCGCTCTCTCACATCACCATTTGGTCAAGTATTGGCGCATGTCACAATAAAGCCTAGCCCAATGCAAGTCATCTACTCAGTCGGTCAAGTCAGATTCAGATACGTCCATTCCTCGCCCTCGGTGATCCTTTTTGGTATCCTTCACACTAGAGTCAGCGAAATCCGGGATTTCAGACTCATCAACCCTATTGGTCATCCACATATAGTAAACGGGAAGCTCTCACGTCCTCTCACGGATTGGTTATCGGTCTTGAGTGCCCGTGAGCCCAAGTCTATCCATATGCAACCCTACCAATAAATGGCCCCTTTTAGGTATCCGTAGCATGGTTTATGTCCCCTACCGGATTGGTTACCGGCCTAGAGCGCCCATCCAACCATGCACTACCACGGGTTGTTCGGTCTCAATGCCCTTCCGATTCGGGTTTGACACGACAAGGATGAACCTAGCCACACAACTAGACGGTCCTATGTATGTCATCCAATAACCCGGGAGAGTGTCGATAGGCACCATCGGAGAACATCCCATACTATTCCCTCCGATGCCCAAGGACAAGAGTGTCAGTAGGACACCCCCCAATCCCAAGTCATATGTAAGCAATCACATATTCAATCTCATCATTTCTCATGCATCCAATGCATATTCATAATAGTAATCAAATCATGATATTGGAACGAATCATTATAAACATAAGCAAATCAAAATGATAAGATGACACAACAAGAGTATAAAGATTTAAATGCTATTGTTCTAACACATATGTAACAATCTTATAATGATTGAAAGAAAAATAAGGGATTTCATTCTTTAAATAAAACACAATTCAATATTTGATGACTTATATGTTTATGGAGATAACCATCCTTACCTTGGATGAATTGATGATGAATTGAGAATACCAAGAATAATCCAATAGAATTGTTAAGGCCCTAAACAAACATCAATAATAAGTTAGAAAAGAAGTCGGGAAGATCGGATGTCATTTGGATCAAAATTGGCCAAGGTTGCTGTCTGCCAACATTTTGGTCAACTATCTTTGGTCGATGGTATCGACCAAAAGGATCGACCAAAATTTCCTTCGAGACAGAAATGTGGATTTTGGGGGTTTTCATCCGGTGTTCGGATCAATCTGAAACTTGGAGGCATACTTAACAATAGTAGTAGGACACTATAAATCAAGAAATTAACCCAATCCAATGGTCTAAATAAAAAGCCCCAATTTGAGCTATCAAGTTCACGTGATAAACATCATGGCATGAGTTGGAATTGATTGCATTGATGAGGAATAGCATGTAATAGTTAGAGGAACTAATAGAAATTCGATTGGAATCATATGGCAATGTTGAACATGAACATAATACACTCTATAGCTCAGTTTGGTATCAAATGGCATGATGTTAATAGGTAAATCATGGAATACATATGTTAGGCATGAGATAGAAGCATAGAATCAATGAATAGCTAAGGAAATCATGGATTGAACATGAGTAGACACTTGGAGTGGTTGTTGCAAGGTTGCAGCACCATTCCCAATGTCTCATCAGCAAGGTTACATTAGAAAAGAGTAGAAAATGGTAGGGTAGAGAGTGGAATGAGGAGTCATACCTTAGTGTGGAAGATGAAGACAAGAATCAATGATAAACTAAGTGTCTTTGATGAGGTACCCTTCACACTAACCAAGGAGCTGCTTTGGGAAGCTCTCCCCACGTTCTCAGGTGAGAAAATGATTGCAAAAGGGCTCAAGGCTCGAGGTTATATTAAATAGAAAAGGAATAGTCCGTGGAATCATTAACTTGGAAGACTGGGATATTTTGGTCGATGGTCCTTGGTCGATGGTATCGACCAAAAGGATCGACCAAAATATTTCCAGCTGAAAATTAAGGTAGAACAGCAACTTCAAGAAGGGATTTGAAAGGCTATACAAGGTCAAATTGAGTGAGGTTTATTTCCACAATTCAATCAAGAAGTCTAGTTTCGGGGAATACCTTCGGATTGTGTACAGGAGGTCATTTGGTACATCAACTATATTAATCTTCTCCGATG
The DNA here is from genome assembly GCF_041222555.1 of Hakea prostrata. Lineage (NCBI taxonomy): Eukaryota > Viridiplantae > Streptophyta > Magnoliopsida > Proteales > Proteaceae > Hakea > Hakea prostrata. The sequence goes on along the minus strand of NC_142609.1, from coordinate 22,759,097 downwards.
CGCAGACTTTCCTTAAACACTGACAATGCATGTTTGCAAGGGGTATCATTGTCAATGTCCATGGGCTCGGTCTCTGAATCATGATCATCAATCAGAATGGTCCATAAATCTCTTCTTCCACCGCTTCGGGTCTTCGGACCTGAATACAACAGTGGATCTGGGTTAGGGTCAAGGTTAGAATAGGGCTGGATATTACAGTTATTATCTTTGAAAGCCTTAAGAAGTCATGCCAGACCTTTCCCTTAGTGTAGACCTGCAATATCTGGCCTTATCCTAACCTTGACCCGTCCCGGAATCTGTTATGTTTGTAGGTCTGAAGACCCAAAGTGGGGGAAAAGAGACTTGTGGACCCTTTTGGTTGATGATTTGGTGTCGGAGCCCAAGCCCATAGACATTGACGATGATGCCCCTCACTTGAGAGCATTGTCAATGTTAGCTTTGAATCTGCGCAACGAAGAGGGGTGAATTAGTTGAAATATCAAATGAACTCCTATACTCAATACGAAAGTATTTCCCAAAACTAGACTTCTTTATGGACTTGTAGAAGAAAACCTCACTCAATTTGACCCCATATAGCCCTCCAAATACGTGCCCCCCTACTTAATTAATCTCCTCCCCTCCCCCCTTCCCCCAAAGAGAGAGAGTTTATTTGGTGTGGCCTTACTCCCCCCCCTTTCTTCCTACAATAATATTTTAAAATATTATATTTTTTAATTGAAAGGAAAAAAAAAACCTCCTTCACTTTATTTTTCTACACCCCCCCCTCCCCGTCTTTTTTTTATTTTCTTTTTTTTTTTTTTTTGTTAAAAACACCCTCCTTTTTTGGCGGATCCTTTTGGTCGATGCCATCAACCAAGGATGTCACATCCCGCCCCAAATCCATCCAGGGGGTACCCTATCTGGGTTACTCGGGAGTGATCCACAGCCCAACAGATCCAGTTTAGGAACGATCATATCCACTTATCACAATAATATAATCAAAAGCAAGAACAATTTATAGTATTCAAGTAATCTATTAATAAAAGTTAAGAAATGATCATAGAAGGATCACAAAGAACATCAGAGTGCGGAATAACAAGTACCAAATCAAAAGACAACTATAGAGTATAGCGGAAATATACTCTACAAACGTGTGCGGAAGGTAGATCGAAATAAGGTAAAGGTTACAACCAGATCTCCAAAGAAGGGAAATAAAAAGGTAAGCAACTAAGTTACAGTTTCTTCTAACTTATACAATGTCTCCTCAATAACATAATCACAAGAAACTAAGCAAGGCCGGATCTACTCCTGACAAATATGAGTCTTGAACTGATAGCCTTCACCGATGTAGTCACCGTAGCCAAAGTGGTATGAGTCACCAACTTAGTCTTCAAAGTGTTGACCGTCACATTCAACAGTAGTAGTACCTGTAGAAAAGTCTAACAAATATGTTGCAAAAAGGAGTGAGTTCAAAAGAACTCAGCAAGGAAAGCTATTCCAAAATACATAAGCCATATGATATCAATCATGAAATAATGCAGATGATATGAGACATAAGATGCAAATATGATTCTAACTCTAAGTATGATGGTCTCTATGGTAGACATGCTTTAAGTCAAAGCACCATACTTCTTTAGGTAGTCTTAGTCACTCATCACTGGGGGGGAATTGGGTCCTGCATCCCTCTCGGACAAATCCATGGTGGGGGGTTTCGGTCACCACTCTCTCACATCACCATTTGGTCTAAGTATTGGCGCATGTCAAGGTATAGCCTAGCCCAATGCAAGTCATCTACTTAATCATATCATGTTAGTTCCAGATATGTCCATTCCTCCCCTCTCGGGATCCTTTCCGGTATCCTTCACACTAGAGTCACGGATATTACTCACCGGACTCATCAACCCTATTGGTCATCTACAAATGGTAAACGGGAAGCTCTCACGTCGCCTCACGGATCATTTCACCGGTCTTGAGCGCCCGTGAGCCCAAGTCTAGCCATTTGCAACCCTACCAATAAATGGCCCCTTCCGGGTATCCGCAATGCAATTTATGTCCTCTCAAGGAGTGGTTACCGGTCTTGAGCGCACACAAATCCACACTACTACCACGGGTCGTTCAGTCTCAATGCCCTTCCGAATCGGGTCTGATATGATAGGGACATCCTAGCCATACATCTAGACAAGTCCTATGTATGTCATCCAATGATCCAGGAAAGTGTCGATGGGCATCTTCGGAGAACATCCCATACTATTCCCTCCGATGTCCAAGGATAGAAGTACCAGTAGGGCACTCCCCAATCCCAAATCATACCTAAGCAACCACATGCTTATTTCCATCCATTATATATCAACAATACATTATCATATTGAAAACATGTCATAACATCTCATGATAGAGTGTATAAATAAATGACAAGAATAAGTAAACATGATAAACCAAGTAATTAAGCATGGTGCTACTGTCATAAGGTAACTATAGTAGTCATATGATATCTAAAATCAACTAATAAATTAAGTCTACTAAGTTACCAACAACAGTGTAAAAGTCATACAGTCTATGTTATATGGCAATAACCGTCCTTACCTCAAATTGTGAAGAAGATGATCCGAAGTCACAAGAGAATGGTCCAATTATAGTCTTAAAGCCCTAAACAAACATACATGAAGGATTAGAGAAGAAATCAAAACAATCGGAGATCGAATGGATCAAAACTGGGGAAAAGTTTCTAACAACAACCTTGTTGGTCGATACATTGGGTCGATAGTATCGACCAACAAGCATCGACCAATAGACTCTCGGACAACAAGCTGGCTTTTTTGGTTTTGGCTCAAAATTGGTCTTCCGGGTCTCGGATCGATACGAATCTTGGAGGGGATGCTAGGAACAGTAGCAAGAGGCTATGTAGCAAGAATTAACATGATCCAATGGTCAAATTGAAAACCCCCAAATTGAGGTCCTAGGTTTAAACTTGCAAGAATCATGTTCTTCAATGGAATCAATTGAAATTGCAAGAGAACTTAGGAATTTAATAAATAGAATGATGAGCAGCAGAATATAGACAATTACTAACATATAATCAGACCTATTTGCTAAGGAAAATCAGATTAAGAAGATGAACTCATGTTTCGATGAAGAGGAAATCAAAATAAGAAAGCAAGAATATCAAGTATAAGAAACATAGCATGGAAAGAGAGGTTTAATGAACCCAAGAGAGCTTGTGGAAGAGGTGGTTGCAAGGTTGCAGCACCTTCTTCACGAACTCAGTAGCAAGAACAAGATGGGGTAGGAATAGATTAGAGAGAGAGTGAGAGATTACATACCTTGGAGAAGAGATTAGAGAAGAGAGACAATGATTCTTGTAGAAGATCATCACCCAAGCCAAGGAGGAGGCTTAGAGGAGCTTTCCCACGTTCTCAGATGTTGAAATGAGTGAAATAATGATTTAGGTTCGAGGTTTCACTTAAAAGGACAAAGGAATATCCAAAAAGCATCTTTTTCACAATTCTAGGCTTGTTTTGGTCGATACCTTTGGTTGATAGTATCGACCAACAGAGTCTCAACAGGATTTTCAGGAATAGTTCAGCAACTTCGAACAGGGATTCGGAAGGCTATACAAGGTCAAATTGAGTGAGGTTTTCTCCTACAAGTCAATAAAGAAGTCTAGTTTCCAGAAATATCTTTGGATTAAGCATGAGAGTTCATTAGATATACCAACTAAGCTCACCTTCTTCGATGTGCAAGCAGGATTTGCCAGACATAGTTCAGCAACTTCGGACAGGGATTTGGAGGGCTATATGGGGTCAAATTGGGTGGGGTTTTCTCCTAAAAGTCCATCAAGAAGTCTAGTTTCGGGAAATACTTTCGGATTGTGCACAGGTATTCATTAGGCCTACCAACTAATTCACCCCTCTTTGGTGCGCAGATTCAAAACTAACACTGACAATGCTCTAAAGTGAGGGGCATCATCGTCAATGTCCATGGGCTTGGGCTCCGACACCAAATCATCAACCAAAAGGGTACACAAAGACTTTTCCCACCACTTTGGGTCATTGGATCAACAGACAATACAAATTCCGGGCCTGGTCAGGGTAAGGATAAGGCCGGATATGGCCTCCTATGGCTTTCAAGGATAAGAACATTGAAATCAAGGTCCAACTTCAAAGTCTAACATTAAACAAGTCTTTCTTATCCCAAAACAAATAGGGTACCCCGGGCTAGGTTTGGGCTGGATTTCACATTCTCACCCCCTTAAAATAATTTCGTCCTCGAAATTGGGAGAGTACTAGGATTCTAAGGAGATGGAGGACATTGCTTTTATCTTGACTTTTCTTCTCCGAAAATCTTCGGAAAACAATTAACAATAAAACTTTTGTAAGAAAACAAGGGATAAATCTAACATGCCTTGAAATCAAATCAAAAGTATGATAATGGCTTCATGAAGACTTCACAAGGATCATGGCAAAGACCAATATGAAGATCATAAAACCCTAAGAATGAAAGGAGGTTGTAGAAGAGATGGTTGCAAGGATGCAGCATCTTCTTCATGGTCTCAATCACAAAGAATAAAACATAGTAAGAGTAAAGTAAGATCATGGCAAAGATCAATATGAAGATCTTAAAACCCAAAAAAATGAAAAGAGATTGTAAAGAGATGGTTGCAAGGATGCAGCATCTTCTTCATAGTCTCAATCACAAAGAATAAAACATAGTAAGAGTAAAGTAAGATCATGGCTTTATGAAGATTTCATAAGGATCATGGTAAAGATCAATATGAAGATCATAAAACCCAAAAAAATGAAAAGAGATTGTAAAGAGATGGTTGCAAGGATGCAACATCTTCTTCTAAATCTCAATCACAAAGGGTAAAACATAGTAAAAGTAGATCAATACAATACAAGAGAGATTACTAACCTTTGATAACCTTTGATTGAGGAACAGGGGATGAAAAGCTTGAAGTCTTGAAATAATTAGAAGGAATAACAAATCATGAAGATCACACTTGATTTCCCTTCAAAATCATCATGTGGGGAAAACATAAGGGTATAGGGTGTATGGAGGTCCACTCTAGAACAGCAGGGATAGGAGGATCAGTCATGGGAATTACTTAAGATCACCCTCCTATCAAAGGGAAATAAAAGGCACAAGAAGAAATAGAGGGGAGAAAAGATCAGCTTCGGGGTGAACTTCTACCAAACAAAACTAGGCAACTCATATGACAGTCGACAGAGAATAAATCAAATAATGCATATGGTAGGTATGGATTTGGCACAGTAGGAAGGTTAGGATTAGGTGGGATTTCACATTCTTCCCCCCTTAAAAAAAATTTCGTCCTCGAAATTGAAAGCATACCTGGGCTTCCAATAAGATGAGAAAATTTCTTCAGGGGTTTGATTGTTCCACCGCATCTTTACCAAGGGGACGAAAAGTACAATGAAAATAGATTTAATAGGTAAAGAACACTGGACTCTTGGTTGACTTCTTAAATAGCTGATAGGAACACAAAACAAATGCTGATGTTAAGAAGGCAAGAGATGCATAGGTGACAATTCGAGCGAAGACAGAAATAAAGGGTACGAATAACGATCTTGAAGTAAAGTTTTCTTTTCAAAAGGATCAAGGGTTTCAAAGGTCTTCCATAAACATCACCCTTCCAACAAGTCAACCACACTTAAATCATCTGCATAGGTCATTAAAATCCGAACAATGTATCAAAATCAAAATTTTCACAAAACTGCCAAAAACAGTAAAATCTGCTCTGCCTGAAAAACAGCCTAAAAGGGACCACTTTCTCCATTTCAATCACACTTCTAACACTTCTAACTTCGAGTTTGGTTCAGGGGAAAAGGTTCTCTAGGGTTCCTAAGGTTCCAAGACTTCAAGAGGCTTCAACAACTTCACACAAACTATCAAGATTAACAACATTAGAAAACCTTCATTGTTACCTTTCTTTCTCTTCAAATTTCATTACCAACAACATGATTTTCTTCAAAACTGAGAAACGCTTGCTAATATTGGTTAGAAACATGCCTAGGGGTGTTTAGAAACATGCTCCAACCAATTTCCACACAATTCCCAACCTCAACCACAAAGATTTCCCACACTTTGCACCAATTTCACTATTCACATTATAAAAATCCCAACTTTACAAACACTAGTCCCATTTTCAAACCAAAAGGAATTTTGACACCAAACCAATTCCTACATGACTGTTTCAACATGAGGAAGGTGCTCACACACTTCGTTTGGCCAAAATCCAACTTTCCAAAAATCACAAAACCTTGCCCAAAAGAGGATTCCTTCTTCTAAAGTTGCTGAATTTTCACATCCACACTTCAAAACTGATAGATTTTCTTCAAATGAAACATCCCAGCATGTTTATCCAAGTCTTATGCACATGCTAGAATGTTCGAATCGCAATTTCGAAAAAAATTGAAATTTTTCAAAAAATTACGAAAATGCCACTCTTCCATTCAAACAAGCACAAGAACCAATCCAAATACAAAATTCTCTTGACTTAATAGGTTCACTATGCCTAGGGGAGGTAGGAGGGCTGATAGAGATCGGGGACACGTTCTACGGCTAGTAGTTCTATAGGAGGGATCTTCCGCAACTTTCATCCTTGCTACAATTTTCCAACATCCAAAGGTTTCGATGGTTCTTCTCCAAATAAAACTTCTTAGCATGTTAAACCAACTCTTGTACACAAGCTAACATGTCCAAATCACAGCTTCCATCGAAAACAAAAATCTTTCGAAAATTTACCAAAATGCCCTTCTTCACAACCTATTGCATACTTAACTTCCTTTACTCAAGCAATGCAAATTTCAGCTTGCCTCTTTAGATTCCCATCAAACCACCACGAAGAAAACACTTAAGGGTTAGGAGAGGTAGGGATGAGGATCAGAGTACAATTCCTACGCCACAAGCAGAGGTAATGCAATGGTAAGGAGTCAACGGTCCAGACTCCAATTGAGGTTCAGGTTCAAGATGAAGATGATGATGAGGATGAGGATTTTGAGGATGAGACTCAGGATCAACAGGTTCAGGAAGATGAGGAGGAAACTATCCTAGCTCGATAATTTGAGGATGGAGGTCCATTGTATACAATTTTCGAGGCACCGGGTGTGGTTTATCATTAGTCATTGATTTCTTTCACACTTGAGAGGATAAAGGCTCGATAGGAGAGGATAGAGTTCTTATATGTATACTTTGAGAAACAGTTTTGTATGACCGGAGGAGGATTTCACAGCTAGGAGGGACCAGACAGATCATCGGATTTGATCACCTAGATATATAGTGCTAGGAGTTTCCTTTTATGCTTTCACAGATGTATTCTTTTTCAGACTTGTAAAAATCTCTTATGTGATTAATGACATTTAGTTTATTTCACTTATGTTATTGTACATTATGCAATTCTTTTATTGCATTAGAAGTTGTAAATGTTTAGTTATGATTTATAACTCATGACAACTACTCACGACCATTACTCCCAACGACAACACCCGACTCAGACTCATACGACAACACCCGACTCAGACTCATACGATGACACACGACTCAGACTCATGACAACATACGACGAAAACCCGACTCACAACTGAGACTCACCGACAAGGACGACTCACGACGACAACTTTCAACTCAAGACTGGACTCACGACTCAACACACATACACAATACTTCAAATTGAAAACTTAACTCTGACCATGACTACAACCCAAGTATAAGTCATAAACTTTTAATTATTGTGTATTATTCAATCAAGATGTATTATGCTTCCTTTACTCAAGTTTCTAATCCAACTTTTCTATTATTCACTTCTAAGAAAGTTTGAGTCACTTCTGGATCTATGACTCAAAGATGCTTTCATTACCGTGTTCTATGGTTATGATCGTCCGAAAACTTGGGCTCTGATACCATCTGTCACATCCCGCCCCGAATCCACCCAGGGGGTACCCTATCTGGGTTACTCAGGAGTGATCCACAGCCCAACAGATCCAGTTTAGGAACGATCATATCCACTTATCACAATAATATAATCAAAAGCAAGAACAATTTATAGTATTCAAGTAATCTAATAATAAAAGTTAAGAAATGATCATAGAAGGATCACAAAGAACATCAGAGTGCGGAATAACAAGTACCAAATCAAAAGACAACTATAGAGTATAGCGAAAATATACTCTACAAACGTGTGCGGAAGGTAGATCGAAATAAGGTAAAGGTTACAACCAGATCTCCAAAGAAGGGAAATAAAAAGGTAAGCAACTAAGTTACAGTTTCTTCTAACTTATACAATGTCTCCTCAATAACATAATCACAAGAAACTAAGCAAGGCCGGATCTACTCCTGACAAATATGAGTCTTGAACTGATAGCCTTCACCGATGTAGTCACCGTAGCCAAAGTGGTATGAGTCACCAACTTAGTCTTCAAAGTGTTGACCGTCACAGTCAACAAGAGTAGTACCTGCAGAAAAGTCTAACAAATATGTTGCAAAAAGGAGTGAGTTCAAAAGAACTCAGCAAAGAAAGTTATTCCAAAATACATAAGCCATATGATATCAATCATGAAATAATGCAGATGATATGAGACATAAGATGCAAACATGAATCTAATTCTAAATATGCTGGTCTCTATTGTCACATCCACCCAGCCGGTACCCCATTTGGAATACACGGGATGTGATAAACATTCCAAGGATCAATGATCTGAGGTCCATGCCTCCCACATACACTGTAACACAATCATGAACAGTAATAATCAATGGTAAAAACAACTAATATCAAGTATGAGGAATAAGACAAGATTAACTAAATCAGAGTGCGGAATATAGATAATAGATAAGGTATGATCAAAATCATAAAGGGTGAGAAGGTATGGTAGTCACCCTCTCAGAGCAGCGGAAAAGTATTAAATCAAGTTAGTTACATATCCAAGTATCACCGGAATAATTCAAGACAAGTTAATTACAAAATCTAAGGTTCCCCAAATACACCAGGGGAATGGGGCACTATGCTAGGGTTTCTTCTATACTAATGGTAGTCTCCTCAACAGTATGGATGAAGTAAACCCAGCGCTGCCGCTCCCGCACAACTGTGGGGCTAACCCTGGTGCGAATAATAATCCTCCTCGGCTCCAATATACGAATCCTCACCGACGCCACTACCCGGAGGGTAGTATGTGGAATCATAGTCCGCCTCATAGGAGGTGCCATCGTAATCTTCGGTACCTGAAATGTAATCTAAAACATTTGCACAAAAGGAATGAGTTCGAAGAACTCAGCAAGGAAGTTATTCCATAATTAGAAATCATACACATTCAGAACATATTATAATGCAATGCGATATGGAACATATGATACAAATATGAGTCTAACTCTATGAATGCTAGTCTCTAGGGTAGACATGCTTTAAGTCATAGCACCGTAGTTCTCTGGGTCGTCAGTCACTCTCCCACTTCCATATCTTGGGAATGCCCGGGGAAGATCGGTAAAGTCATCAAAAAGCCGTGGTAAGGGAATCGGTCACCGCTCTCTCACATCACCATTTGGTCAAGTACTGGCGCATGTCACAGTAAAGCCTAGCCCAATGCAAGTCATCTACTCAGTCGGTCAAGTCAGATTCAGATACGTCCATTCCTCGCCCCCGGCGATCCTTTCCGGTATCCTTCACACTAGAGTCAGCGAAATCCCGGATTTCGGACTCATCAACCCTATTGGTCATCCACATATAGTAAACGGGAAGCTCTCACGTCCTCTCACGGATTGGTTACCGGTCATGAGCGCCGGTGAGCCCAAGTCTATCCATATGCAACTCTACCAATAAATGGCCCCTTTCAGGTATCCGTAGCATGGTTTATCTCCCCTACCGGATTGACTACCGGCTTAGAGCGCCCATCCAACCATACACTACCACGGGTTGTTCGGTCTCAATGCCCTTCCGATTCGGGTCTGACACGACAAGGATGAACCAAGCCACACAACTAGACACTCCTATGTATGTCATCCAATAACTCGGGAAAGTGTCGATAGGCACCATCGGAGAATATCCCATACTATTCCCTCCGATGCCCAAGGACAGAAGTGTCAGTAGGACACCCTCCAATCCCAAGTCATACATAAGCAATCACACATCAAATCTCATCATTTCTCATGCATCCAATGCATATTCATAATAGTATTCAAATCATGATACTGAAACGAATCATTATAACCATAAGCAAATCAAAATGATAGAGTAACACAACAAATGTATAAAGATTTAAATGTTACTGTTCTAACACATATGTATCAGTATCATAATGATTGAAAGAAATTTAGGGATTTCATTCTTTGAATAAAGCATAGTTCAATATTTGATGACTTATATGATTATGGATATAACCATCCTTACCTTGGATGAGTTGATGATGAACTGAGAATACCAAGAATAGTCCAATAGAAGTGTTAAGGCCCTAAACAAACATCAATAATAAGTTAGAAAAGAAGTCGGGAAGGTCAGATGTCATTTGAGTCAAAACTGACCGTGGTTGCTGTCAGCAACAACTTTGGTCGATGGTTTTGGTCGATGGTATCGACCAAAATGATCGACCAAAATAGTCCTCAGGCAGAATAGTGGATTTTGGTCCGAAATGAGTCTTCCGGTGTTCAGATCAATCTGAAACTTGGAGGCATACTTAACAACAGTAGTAGGATACTATAAATCAAGGAATTAACCCAATCCAATGGTCTAATTAAAAAGCCCCAATTTGAGCTATCAAGTTCAAGTGATAAACATCATGGCATGAGTTGGAATTGACTGCATTGATGAGGAATAGCATGCAATAGCTAGAGGAACTAATAGAAATTCGATTGGAATCATATGGCAATGTTAAACATGAACATAATACACTTTATAGCTCAGTTTGATATCAAATGGTATGATGTTAATAGGTAAATCATGGAATACATATGCTAGGCATGAGATATAAGCATTAGCATCAATGAATGGCTAAGGGAATCATGGATTGAGCATGAGTAGGCACTTGGAGTGGTGGTTGCAAGGTTGCAGCACCATTCCAAATGTCCCATCAGCAAGATGACAATAGAAAAGAGTATAAAATGGTAGGGTAGAGAGTGGAATGAAGAGTCATACCTTAGTGTAAAAGATGAAGGCAAGAATCAATGATAAACTAAGTGTCTTTGATGAGATACCCCCCCCCCCCCCCCACCAACCAACCCCCCCCCCCCCCCCCCCCCCCCCCCCCCCAAAAAAAAAAAAAAAAAAAAACCAAACACGCACACCGCAAAAAAAAAAAAAAAAAAAAAACAAAAAAAAAAAAAAAAAACAATAACCACTTTTTGGCCCTCTTTCCCCCCGGGCCCGGCGCAACCCCCAAAAACAAAAACAAAAAATAAAAAAAAACCAAAAATAAAAAAAAAAAAAAACCAAAAAAAATAAAAAAAAAAAAAACAAAACAAAAAAAAAAGAAATTGGGGTCCCCTTCCAAAAAAAAAACAACAATTTTGGGGCCCACCCCCCCGCTGGGCCCCCGAAGGAAAAACCCCCCCCCCCCCCCCCCCCCCAAACCTTGTTATTTGGAGGCCCCAAGGACCGGCCCCGAAGTAAAGTAAGAAGTCACTTTGGGCCATCCCAAAGGAGGACTTGGTGCCTGGCTTTGAATCCATGAGAGTTGACGATGAAGTTCTATTTATGGAAACTGAATCTTGATGGAGATTGGATTAGTTGATGGACTTGGAGTGCTCTCTATCATGGTTTGAAGGCATTTCTACCTATTAGGTAAGTCAATTGTTATGTGTGCAAAACCCCTTTAGGATTGGATTTGATCTGGGTCTTCAATTCCCTCGTTTTGGAATTGTTGTCAATGCATTGGTCGATCGATTGGTCGACGGGACCAGTCGACCAATCCACTCGACCAATGAGTGCTGTCTTTGGCAATTAGGTCTTGCTTGCTCTATTTAAGTCCAATCTCGAGTCTACTTCGTATTTGCTGCCTCCAAACTCTTTAGAACGAACCAAAGACCTCTGCAAGTCATCTCCCTTGCATCCTTGGTGATTTTCTTGACGGATCTTCGTCGAAACTCTTCCTTTTGCATCAAAAGGTATGTCTATACTCTCTTCTTCTCCTCCATCTCTGATTTTCTTTCCTTTTTGAGTTGAGACAGTAGAGGAGATGCTGCATTCTCTGTTGCAAACATCTCTGGACTTGTCTCTCATGATCATCCTAAGGATTAATGGCTAGAACAATGATCTTAACCATGATCATTGCAAGTTTTTGAAGGAATCATGATCAAACCATGATCTAGTCTTTGTTTAACTTCTGATTTGAACTCTGATCTCCTTGGATCTTCTATATTGATCATGTTAGTAGTCAATTGCTGTGTTTTCTTTTCATGATCCATGATCTATCAATCTCTAGTTGTTCTCTTCTACCATACTATGTGTTCTTCATGAATCATGATAGTTACATATATGGTAGCTTTTGTTTCCTTATTTAGATTTATGCTTTTAAGCCTATTTCCTTGAAGATCTAAGTATGCTTTTCATGATACCTTTACCTGAAGCAATGATCCATCCTCCTATTGTTCTTGTCTTTGATTTCTACCTTGAATTCTTCAAGATCCATGATTGATCTAATTATGGTAACTTTTTGTTTCCTAATTTGGATCTTGATGGCTTGATTTGATTAGTGTTTTGAGGTCCCCTATGTGTTAGGATACTACTGATGTAGTTTACCCCTTGATTAGTACCCTTTTGAACCACCAAATTCGGATTTCATATCTTAAAACTCTGTTTTTTTTAGGCTATCGTCTCGCATTGGTCGACGATTGGCCGATCGACCACAATCCACTCGACCAATGAGTACAAAGAACTCCAGAATTGGTCTGTGTTGGATGTTTTGGTATCTTTTCTGTTTGGGATCTTTCCTAATATGTTGTATGCACTTGTTTAGGACCTTCTTCTCAAGTTTGCCAAGATCTTACTTGATTTCTTAGGATCCCTTTGCGAGTTATAAAAGGTAAGGATGGTTATTTCCTTAATTACATAGATAGCATGAATCTAGTTTCTATATTTGAATATCATTGATATGTTTCCTTAATTAGATTCATACAATGATATACTACTGTTGCATAACTTTGATTACAGTAGCATTACTTATTCATATTGAATTGACTCATGTATGATTTACTTACCAATTATATACAAGGTGATTGCAATTATTGATTTCTTTCCATATATGAAGTTACCATATATGTGATGATATGAATTGATGCATGTGTATGCTTAAGTATGGTTTGGAAAGGAGAGGTGTCCTTTTGACACTTCTGTCCTTGGACTACTACGGGAATATTATGGGATGTTTCCGGAGATGCCCTCTGGACACCTTCCTAAACTGTTGGATGACATATCTAGGATTGTCTAGTAGTGTTTGGCTAGGATGTCCTGTTATGTCAGACCCTAATCGGAGGGGTATTGAGACCGAACGACCCGTGGTAGCAATGGGGATTCATGGGCGCTCAAGACCGGTAACCAACCCGTGAGAGGACAGGAATCACATTGTTGGGGCCATTTATTGGTAGGGTTGCATATGGTTAGACTTGGGCTCACGGGCGCTCAAGACCGGTAACCAACCCGTGAGAGGGCGTGAGAGCTTCCCGTTTACCATATGTGGATGATCAATAGGGTTGATGAGTCCGTAGTCAGGGACTATGAGGACTCTAGTGTGAAGGATACCGGAAAGGATCGTCAGGGACGAGGAATGGACGTGTCTGGATCTGACTTGATGTAACTAAGTAGAAGACTTGCATTTGGCTAGGTTTTACCTTGACATGCGCCAGTACTTAGACCAATGGTGATGTGAGAGAGTGGTGACTTAACCCCCAACCATGGAATGTCTCGAGGGATGCCGGACCCATTACCAACTGATGATGAGTGATTGAGACCTTCCTAAAGAAGTACAGTGCTATGACTTAAAGCATGTCTGTCAATAGAGACCAGCATACATAGAGTTAGATTCATTCATTCATTGCTTGTCTCATATCATATTGCATTTATGTTTGTTCCGAAATCCTGCCATTTATGTTATTATGGATTTAACTGCCTTACTAAGTTTCTTTGAAACTCATTCCTTTATTGTACAATGTTTGTTAGACTATTCTACAAGTATTGAATATTATGACGGTCCCTATGAAGAAGCGCAAGGCGAAGAGGCATATCTCCAAGAAGGTGATTGCGGTTACAACAATTACACTGAAGATCCCGCGTGTGGTTATGCTCCGTACGATGCTTAGTCTGACCATTGAGTGGAAGCGTCCTTGTGCTGTTTACGAGATTTACACTTATAGGGATGTTGTCTATAAAGTGGAGAACAATTTAGTTACCCATTGTACTTGCTACTGGGATTAGATTTTGTCTAGTTTATTCTCTTTTAGAGCTACTTTTCCGCTGGTTGTAGAGTGGGATTTTGCCTCACTTTACTTATCTATTTTTGACACTTTGATTATATCTAGTACTCTGATTTATATATGATTCATACTTTCCTTATTGGATCTATGGTTTATCTTCCGCACTTTTAATATGATTGTTCATGATTATGTTATTGTTTATGTGGGAGGTTGATTACTCGATACCTGATCTTCGGGCTGTGGATCACACTCTCGGGTATGCCAGATAGGGTACCGGCTGGGAGGATGTGACAGGAGGTCATTTGGTACATCAACCATATTAATCTTCTCCGATGAGCAGACTTTCCTTAAACATTGACAATGCATTTAAGCAAGGGGTATCATTGTCAATGTCCATGGGCTCGGTCTTCGAATCATGATCATCAATCAGGATGGTCCATAAATCTCTTCTTCCACCGCTTCGGGTCCTCGGACCTGAATACAACAGTGGATCCGGGTCAGGGTCAAGGTTAGAATAGGGTTGGATATTACATCTATGGTAGACATGCTTTAAGTCATGGCACCATACTTCTTTAGGTAGTCTCAGTCACTCATCACAGGGGGGAATTGGGTCTTGCATCCCTCTCGAACAAATCCATGGTTGGGGGTTTCGGTCACCACTCCCTCACATCACCATTTGGTCTAAGTATTGGCGCACGTCAAGGTAAAGCATAGCCCAATGCAAGTCATCTACTTAGTCATATCATGTCAGTTCCAGATACGTCCATTCCTCCCTTCTCGGGATCCTTTCCGGTATCCTTCACACTAGAGTCACGGATATTACTCACCGGACTCATCAACCCTATTGGTCATCCACAAATAGTAGACGGGAAGCTCTCACGTCCCCTCACAAATCATTTCACCGGTCTTGAGCTCCCATGAGCCCAAGTCTAGCCATTTGCAACCCTACCAATAAATGGCCCCTTCTGGGTATCCGCAATGCAATTTATGTCCTCTCATGGAGTGGTTACCGGTCTTGAGCGCCCACAAATCCACACTACTACCACGGGTCGTTCGGTCTCAATGCCCTTCCGAATCGGGTCTGATATGATAGGGACATCCTAGCCATACATCTAGACAAGTCCTATGTATGTCATCCAATGATCCAGGAAAGTGTCGATGGGCATCTTCGAAGAACATCCCATACTATTCCCTCCGATGTCCAAGGACAGAAGTACCAGTAGGGCAATCCCCAATCCCAAATCATACCTAAGCAATCACATGCTTATTCCCATCCATTACATATCAACAATACATTATCATATTGAAAACATGTCATAACATCTCATAATAGAGTGTATAAATAAATGACAAGAATAAGTAAACATGATAAACCAAGTAATTAAGCATGGTGCTACTGTCATAAGGTAACTATAGTCATATGATATCTAAAATCAACTAATAAGTTAAGTCTACTAAGTTACCAACAACAGTGTAAAAGTCATACAGTCTATGTTATATGGCAATAACCGTCCTTACCTCAAATTGTGAAGAAGATGATCCGAAGTCACAAGAGAATGGTCCAGTTATAGTGTTAAAGCCCTAAACAAACATACATGAAGGATTAGAGAAGAAATCAAAACAATCGGAGATCGAATGGATCGAAACTGGGCAAAAGTTTTTGACAGCAACCTTGTTGGTCGATACATTGAGTTGATAGTATCGACCAACAAGCATCGACCAATAGACTCTCGGACAACAAGCTGGCTTTTTTGGTTTTGGCTCAAAATTGGTCTTCCGGGTCTCGGATCGATACGAAACTTGGAGGGGATGCTAGGAACAGTAGCAAGAGGCTATGTAGCAAGAATTAACATGATCCAATGGTCAAATTGAAAACCCCCAAATTGAGGTCCTAGGTTTAAACTTGCAAGAATCATGTTCTTCAATGGAATCAATTGAAATTGCAAGAGAACTTAGGAATTTAATAAATAGAATGATGAGCAGCAGAATATAGACAACTACTAACATATAATCAGACCTATTTGCTAAGGAAAATCAGATTAAGAAGATGAACTCATGTTTCCATGAAGAGGAAATCAAAATAAGAAAGCAAGAATATCAAGTATAAGAAACATAGCATGGAAAGAATGAAGAGAGGTTTAATGAACCCAAGAGAGCTTGTAGAAGAGGTGGTTGCAAGGTTGCAGCACCTTTTTCACGAACTCAGTAGCAAGAACAAGATGGGGTAGGAATAGATTAGAGAGAGAGTGAGAGATTACATACCTTGGAGAAGAGATTAGAGAAGAGAGACAATGATTCTTGTTGAAGATCATCACCCAACCAAGGAGGAGGCTTAGAGGAGCTTTCCCACGTTTTCGAATGTTGAAATGATTGAAATAATGATTTAGGTTCGAGGTTTCACTTAAAAGGACAAAGGAATATCCAAAAAGCATCTTTTTCACGATTCTGGGCTTGTTTTGGTCGATACCTTCGGTTGATAGTATCGACCAACAGTATCGACCAACAGAGTCTCAACAGGATTTTCAGGAATAGTTCAGCAACTTCGAACAGGGATTCGGAAGGCTATACAAGGTCAAATTGAGTGAGGTTTTCTCCTACAAGTCAATAAAGAAGTTTAGTTTCCAGAAATACCTTTGGATCAAGCATGGGAATTCATTAGGTCTACCAACTAAGCTCACCTTCTTTGATGCGCAAACAGGATTTGCCAGACATAGTTCAGCAACTTCGGACAGGGATTTGGAGGGCTATATGGGGTCAAATTGGGTGGGGTTTTCTCCTACAAGTCCATCAAGAAGTCTAGTTTCTGGAAATACTTTCCAATTGTGCACAGGTATTCATTAGGTCTACCAACTAATTCACCCCTCTTTGGTGTGCAGATTCAAAACTAACACTGACAATGCTCTCAAGTGAGGGGTATCATCGTCAATGTCCATGGGCTTGGGCTCCGACACCAAATCATCAACCAAAAGGGTACACAAGGACTTTTCCCACCACTTTGGGTCATTGGATCAACAGACTAAACAAATTCCGGGCCGGGTCAGGGTAAGGATAAGGCCGGATATGGCCTCCTAAGGCTTTCATGGATAACAACATTGAAATCAAGGTCCAATTTCAAGGTCTAACATTAAACAAGTCTTTCTTTATCCCAAAACAAATAGGGTACCCCGGGCTAGGTCTGAGCTGGATTTCACAAAGGACCATCGACCAAAGTTACCCATATTCGAGAAAAAGATGCTTTTTGGATATTACTTCATCTATTTAAGTGAAACCTCGAACCTAGAACCATATTTCACTCATTTCAACACCTGAGAACGTGGGAAAGCTCCTCTTAGGGTCCTCCTTAGCTTGGGTGATGATCTTCTACAAGAATCATTGTCTCTCTTCTTCAACTATTATCTTCCAAGGTATGATTCTCTCTCTTGCTCTCTATTCTATTCACTTCTCTTCTTCTTTTACTGATGAGACCATGGACAAGGTGCTGCAACCTTGCAAACACCTTGCCATGAATGTCTCTTCCCATTTATACTTGCTTTTCCTTCATTTATGATTCTTTGTTTAAAAACTTGATTTCTTATACTAGACTGAGATGTGGAGTATGATTAGTCTAATCTCTAGTTTCAAATGATTGTAATCATGTTCCTAACCTATTCCCCAACTAATTCTCTAGCTTCCCTTTCAATTCCATCAATTTCTCATGAATGCTAGGATTCTTGTCTTTAGAACATAGGACCTCAATTTGGGGGTTTTCATTTGGACCATTGGATTGTGATAATACTTGCTAGGTAGTGTTCTTACATTGCTATGAGTCATCCCTCCAAGTTTCGGATCGATCTGAACCCCGGAAGACCCATTACGGACCAAAATCCCCAAAACCCATTATGCAGCCCCGAAGACAATTTTGGTCGATCCACTTTGGTTGATGCCATTGACCAAGACCATCGACCAAACTTGTTGCTGACAGCAACCTTGCTCCGCTTTGACCCGTTCGACCTTCGATTTTCCTGATTTCTTTTCTAACCTTTCATTTATGTTTGTCTAGGGTCTTATTACCATCTTTGGATCATTCCTCTGAGATTGTTGGATTATCATCATCACGACTTAAGGTAAGGACGGTTGTTACCATAACTACATAGATTATGTGATTCGTGCTTCTATGTTAGAGACTTAGTAGATTTACCTTTTTATCGTATTTCCTACAGTATATGATTGTTACTTCAAGTATAGTAGTGCCATGTTTACATATTCTTTTGTTATCATGATTATGTATTCTTAATAAATTCATATGTAATTGATCATGTTATGGTATGTATCTTCCTATATGATGAAATGTCATTTATGTATGATATGATGGAATTGAGAATGTGATTGAATAGGTATGATTTGGGATTGGGGAATGTCCTATTGACATTTCTGACCTTGGACATCGGAGGGAATAGTATGGGATGTTCTCCGAAGATGCCCATCAACGCTTTTCCGAATTATTGGATGACATATATAGGACTTGTCTAGATGTATGGCTAGGATGTCCTTGTCATATCAGACTCGAATTGGAAGGGCATTGAGACCGAATGACCCGTGGTAGTGTATGGTTTGATGGGCGCTCTAGGCCGGTAACCAATCCGGTAGGGGACATAAACCATGCTACGGATACCCGAAAGGGGCCATTTATTGGTAGGGTTGCAAATAGCTAGACTTGAGCTCACGGGCGCGCTCAAGACTGGTAAACAATCCGTGAGAGGACGTGAGAGCTTCCCGTTTACTATTTGTGGATGACCAATAGGGTTGATGAGTCCGTAATTAGGGATTACGCTGACTCTAGTGTGAAGGATACCGGAAAGGATCGCCAGGGGCGAGGAATGGACATATCTGGATCTGACTTGATACAACTGAGTAGATGACTTGCATTGGGCTAGGCTTTACTGTGACATGCACTAATACTTATACCAAACGGTGATGTGAGAGAGCGGTGACCAATTCCCCTACCATGGTTTGAGATTACTTTACCCAATTACCACGGCATTCCAAGATACGGAATGGGTTGAGGGAGAGTGACTGACAACCCAAAGAAGTATGGTGCTATGACTTAAAGCATGTCTACCATAGAGACTAGCATACATAGAGTTAGAATCATAATTGCATCATGTGTTTCATATCATATTGCATTATGCTATGTTTTGTATCATGTATCTATGTTATTGTGGAATAACCTGCCTTGCTAAGTTCTTTTGAACTCACTCGTTTTTGCAACATTTTTGTTAGACTCTACTGCAGGTACTACCATTGTTGACTATGATGGTCAACACTATGAAGACTAAGTTGATGACCCATACCCCACTAGTCACGGTGTACAAGTTGATAAAGAATAGTAGTCCGAGATTGGGACTTTTTTGGAGCAGTTCGGCCTTTGCACTTCTGTGCTAGTGTTGGGATATCGTCCCATTTTCTTTTTAACCTTTTAGTTAATTTGTTGAGACCGTAGTTTAGTCTATTCCCTTGTCATGCTAGGAACCATTTGTAACCCTTAATTTTAGTCGATCTACCTTCCGCTATTATTATAGGATGGGTTTTCCCCTCCTTTTCACACTTTGACTGTTTGTCCTATTTATATCATTTCCGCACTCTGATTTTATTTGTGAAACCTTCTGAGATCTTTTCTAGACTTTTATTATTAAATTATTTGAATACAAGGAATTATTCTTGCTTTTGATTATATTATTGTGCTAAGTGGCTATGATCGTTCCTAAACTTGATCTGCGGGACCGTGATTCACTCCCCAGGTAATCCAGATAGGGTACCCCCCTGGTGGATTTTGGGCGGGATGTGACAATGATGGAGTTCCATACTTGGAAGTCTGTGCAGATTTGGAAAGAAAGCTGCACCTGACTGAAGATGAGATTAGTTGAAGGACTTGGAGTATTATCTAACTTGGTTTGAAGGCATTTCTACACCCTAGGTATGTCACTTGATGTGTGTGTAAAAGCCCTTTAGGTTTGGTGTTCATTTGATCCTCCATTTCCTTGTTTGGACTTTGCTGACCTGATTGGTCGACTGGGCCAGTCGACCAAGCACTCGACCAACTGTGTGTTAAATCCGAGAAAATCCAATTTTAGGGTTTTTCACTCTCTATTTAAACACACTTCGTGTTTCTTAGTGTCCTTTGCCTCCAAAACACTTTGAGAACGTGGGAAGACTTGTTTGAAACTCTCTTCGGTGATTTCGAAGATTTCTCCGCTAGATCTGAAGCCTCTCATCTTAGATCTTCCAATACAAGGTTAGTAATCTCTTCAGTGTCATGATTTATTCCTCTTTAATCTTGTTCTTGTTTGAGATTGAGAAGAAGATGCTGCATCCTTGCAACCATCTCTTCCACGATCTCATTCTGTCTTTAGGGTTTATGATCAGCATAGAGATCTCAACCCTAATTCTTGTTGATCCTTTTTGAAACCCTAATTCTTCTTATGGATCTGATTTCTTAACCGATTGAATCTAAATTTCATGACGTACATGTATTTAATTCTGATTACCTTTTTCTTGGATGAGACCTAAATCATCCCTTGTCTTTTCTATGATTTTCATAGTATATTTTCATCGAATTCTAGGGTTTTCTCCCAATTGGGGAAACCATGATTTTAAATTGAAGGTAATGTTTTTAATCATTATTAGTGCCCGATCTTTACCCCCTTAGTGTTAGAATACTATCCTATAGTTTTCCTCCAAGTTTCGTGAAGTTTCGAACCTTGTAGATTGAGTTGCAGATCAGAATTTCCGTATTTGCTTCGTCTGACTCTGTTGGTCGACTGGGTTAGTAGACCAATCAATCGACCAATGAAGTCAGAAGCTCTGTTTTTCGCTCAGTTTGATTCGTTTTCTGTTTGATCTTTTAGGCTTCTTTCCTAATGTTGTATCAATGATTGTTAGTGTAAAATCCGGCCTTATCCTAACCCTGACCCGGCACGATTTTGTACTTGTTGTAGGTCCGAAGACCCGAAGTGGAGGTAGAAGAGAATTGTGGGCCCTCGTAGTTGAAGATTCGATACTTGATCCAGAGCCTATGGACATTGATGATGATGCCCCTTACTTGAGCACATTGTCAGTGTTTAGTGAAAGTCTGTGCATCGAAGAATATTGAATTAGTTTGAAGCACCTATTGGACCCCCGTGCTCAATCCAAAGGTATTTCTTGAAACTAGACTTGTTTATTGACTTGTAGGAGAAAACCCAACTCAATTCGGATCTGTCTGGCCTTCCAATACCCTATTCTAAGTTGCTGTCAAGCCTTGGTCTACTGCTTGGTCCACTAACAGTCGACCAACCAGTCGACCGGCAGTAATGAATTTTTAAAATTCACAAAATTACTTCCCATTTTGACCCTAACTTTTTGGAACTCGTGAATGAAGGTCTACTGATAACTCTATGAAATAGAGTTAAGATTTATAACTTTTATACTTGAGATGGCTTGATTTAGGAGTATTTTGTCTTTGTTTTAGTGATAGTATTCATTAGGTGTTGTCTTATTTAGTCTTAACATGTTGCATTTTGTTTAGTTCATTTTTGTCACATTGCATGAATTTCCCTTCTTTTTATGGATGAATTTGACTGTTTCTCTTTCTCTTGAACATGTAGGTGAAGATTCATAATAGAAGAACATGTCCTCTAACTTTGTTGTAGAGTTGTTGCTGCATTGCTACAACAACAGAGCAGAATATTCTCAGATCCAATTCAAATGGAATTGACCAAAAAGGGCTAACTTAAGTGGACTAAATTCTTGTAAATACATGATGGTTTTCAGCCCTTGATCTCAGGAGGAAACTCTTATCCTATGGCCAGAATCTAACCTAATGAT
This sequence comes from Hakea prostrata, assembly GCF_041222555.1. Classification (NCBI taxonomy): domain Eukaryota; kingdom Viridiplantae; phylum Streptophyta; class Magnoliopsida; order Proteales; family Proteaceae; genus Hakea; species Hakea prostrata. The sequence continues at coordinate 22,736,870 of NC_142609.1, read as the reverse complement.
TGAAGACATTTATGGAAGAAAGAGAAGAGAGGCAAGGAGGAGAGAGGGGAGACATTCGACCAAGGTGTGGAAGAGAGACTGGGCTGAGAGGAAGGAGGTAGAGAACGAATGCTGGAGCTCTTGTGGAAGCAAGGAGTTGCTGGAGTTGCTGATTTGCTGAAGAAGAAAGCTGGAGCTCATGTGGAAGCATTGAAGCCTTAGTTTATTCTTGTTTATATAACTCTATCTTCTTATTTTCTAGTCTCATGTCAACTATACTTGGTTTTATGCATTCGAATTCTGTTATGGGCTAAATCTTAGCTGTGTTGGGATGATAGTAGTACCTAAACCTGAATTTTGATATGTAATTAATCATGTGTTATTTAGTTTTATTGCAATCCACTTTATTGTTAATGAATTCAGCATGTTATATTGACTAATTTCAGTTCTTGAATGATCTTTCTTGAATGAATGTTATGATTTCATTAATTGGAAAATTAATGAAGTCTAGGTGTTTGTTGAATTGTGTGAGTTAGCATCATCTTTAATTAGGTTGTGTTAATTAGTAGGTTGGGTAGGAATACCCAATTACCTCACATTACCATTGATTGGATTGGGTTTAAATTGCATTCTTAATTCAATTCTTCATAGGAATATGCTGATGTTGATTTAGGATGCTAGCTTATGTGTATTGGAAAATACCATATTGCCATTCATTCCAAGTTCTTGATTTATCTTGGGGTTGTAGTATTGCTTTAGTATTTGTGTTTTAAAAATCAGGGGAAGGGAAATTTGATTCCTAACACACTTGTCACTCATTAAGTTTCTTCCATTGCTCAAATCTACATTTTAGTTCCTTAGTTTTCTTTACCTGTCATTTGGTTAATTAGTTAGACAAACACCAATCAACCTTGTTAATTTCATTTAAATCAATTTTATTTTTACATTGAAAGATAAGGATATAATTCTCCGTGGGATCGATACTTTACTTATCATTTATTACTTGATTGCGATACGTATACTTGCGTGATATCTTGAGATACAAGCAACATCTACCCCAATCATTGGCACTCCAGAGAACGAAAAGTGTCACTCTCTTGAGCTCTCCTTGGTGTTTGTGAAGATCTTTGACTCCAATCATTAGTTTTACACCTCAATCATCAACTCAAGGTATGATTCCTCTTGTTCTTCTTCTAATCTACTCATTATTCTATCAATTTATGATCTTAAGACCATAGTTGAAGTGCTGCAACCTTGCAAACACTTAACCATGAGTTTCCCCTTTCAATTCCATGATTATCACCCCACTCTTGCTATGTTATACTCCCATTAATATTGCTTACATTGCATTGCTTTTGATTCCCTTCATTTCAACCTATTCTTTAGTTCAAATTGAAGTGTAGTAGTATGCTAAATTGAATTACTATTGAATCATGGTCCTAACTCAATTCTTATCATCCCCTTAATTGATTCCCCATCAATCCTCACTATTGCAATCAATTCCAATTCAATATGTGATGTTTAGCATATAAAACATAGGGTTTCGATTTGGGTATTCACAATTGGACTGTTGGATTGTGATAATTTTTTGTGTGTAGTGTCCCCATATTGCCATAATCATGCCCTCCAAATTTCGTGTCGATCGGAGCACCGGAAGATCAGTTCCGGGCCAAATCTCCAATTCTGCTCATTACTATCAAGCTTTGGTTGACTGACAGTCGACCAGCCAGTCGACCAAGATATGACAACATCCCTGTTTGTGGCCGAAATGCTTCGTTTGACCTCTGATTCGATTGCTTTCTTTTCTAATGTTGTTTATATGTTGTCTAGGGTACAACATTGACTTTTGGGGCTATTTTTGGTGACTCTTAATTCTATTCATGACTCGATTAAGGTAAGGACAGTCACCACCCCAAGTTTGTTGATTATGCAAACATGCTTATACTTTGGAAACTCAGTAGATATACTTCCTATGTGTACTCCTTAACCATGCATGACTATTGTATGCATTTTATCAGTAATTGTATGTTACATGTCATTCGGAATATCATGCTTAATTCTCCTTTATGGTTATGTATATGAATAATCATGTTATGATATGCCTTTGTTTATATGATGAATTATTGATTATGTATGATATGATGAGATTGAGCTTGTGAATGACTACGTATGACTTGGGATTGGGAAGTGTCCTTCCGACACTTCTATCCTTGGACATTGGAGGGAATAGTATGGGATATTCTCTGAAGGTGTCCATCGACACTTTCCCGGGTTTTTGGATGACATACATAGGATTGTCTAGGTGTATGGTTAGGATTATTCTTGTTGTATCAGACCTGAATCGGAAGGGTATTGAGACCGAACGACCCGTGGTAGATTATGGTTGATGGGCGCTCGAGACCGGTAACCACTCCGTGAGAGGACTTAAACCATACTGCGGATACTTGAAAGGGGCCATTTATTGGTAGGGTTGCAAATGGATAGACCTGAGCTCACGGGAGCTCAAGACCGGTAACCAACCCGTGAGAGGACGTGAGAGCTTCCCGTTTACCATTTGTGGATGACCCATAGGGTTGATGAGTCCGTAGTCCGAGTTTGTGGGAGCCATAGGATACACTGACTCTAGTGTGAAGGATACGGAACCGAGTTGGTCGGTGCCATAGGGAAAGTATCCGGATTTGACATGATACGACTGAGTAGATGACTTGCATTGGGCTAGGTTTCGCTGTGACATGCGCCAATACTTATACCAATGGTGATGTGAGAGAGTGGTGACTTAACCCCCAACCATGGTTTTGATGAGGACTTTACCTAATTATCCCGGTAGACCCAGGATATCATGTATGATTGAGGGGGAGTGACAGACGATCTAAAGAAGTATGGTGCTATGGCTTAAAGCATGTCTACCTTAGAGACTAGCATACTTAGGGTTAAAATCATTTATCATCATTGTCTCATATCATCTTGCATCATATCGTGACTTGTATCGTATGACTTATGTATTATGAAACGACTTGTCTTGCTGAGTTCTTTTGAACTCATTCCTTTCGTGCAAATTGTTAGATTATCCTGCAGGTGTAGAAGACTCTGATGGCGCACTCTACGAGACGAGCTATGATCCCGCATACTGCCCTTTGGGTGATGGCCACGATGAGAGTCAGGATTATTGTGCCGAGGAGGATTATGGTTCGTACAAGGGCTAGCCCCACCATGGTGAGGGAGCGGCCGTGCTGGGTTCACTTTGTCCATTCTTATGAAGAAACAATCATAAAAGTAGAAGAAACCTTTGCTTAGTGCCCCATTTCCTTGGATTACTGTTTAACACTCGGATATGTTGTTTTCAACTCTTATGGATTTACTCTTGATACTGGTTGTAACTGAGTTTGATTAACCACTTTTCCGCTATTATTGAAGGAGTGACTCTTGATCACTCTCTCTCTTTTGAGATTACTTTTATGTGTAATTGATACTTGATAATTTCCGCACTCTGATTGATTACCTTATCTTATTCACTTGATCTGTTTATTACTGATATGGAGAAAATATGATCGAACCCGGTTCATTCTTGGTTCGACCCTCGACTCCGGTCGGGATGAAGGGAATCGACTCGTGTGAAACCCAGCCCTAACCTTGACTCAAAAACCCTGTTGTTTGTAGGTCCAGCAACCCGAAGTAAGGCAAGAAGTTAGCTTTGGGCCATTTCAGTAGAAGACTTGGTGGCTGGATTGAAATCCTTGAGTGTTGATGTCAGTGTTCCATTTATGGACACTGCACCCTGTTGAAGATCGGATTAGTTGATGGACTTGGTTCGAAGGAATTTCTACCTATTAGGTATGTCACTTTAATTGTGTGCAAAACCCCTTGATGTTTGGACTTGATCTGAGCCTTCAATTCCCTATTTTGGTCTTGCTGTCCTGATTGGTCGACTCATTGGTCGACTGGACCAGTCGACCAATTGGTTCTGTTTTTGCCAATTAGGTCGTGGCTACTCTATTTAAGTCTAATCTCAGGAATACTCCGCCTCATCTGTCTCCTAAGCCTCTGGAACGAGTTAGAACTCCATTCTAATCAATTCCCTTGCATCCTTGGTTGATATCTCGCAAGAACTCAAGTGATCTCCTTCCTCCTGCAACAAAGGTATGTTTATGTTCTATTTTTCTTCCATCTCTGATTTTCTTTTGTTTGATCTACTCTTGGTTGAGATCAGGAAGATGATGTTGCATTCTTGCAACCATCTATTCCATGATCTCATTCGATTCTTTAAGATCTATGATCATCATCATGATCTTAACCCTAACTAGTTGAACTCTTGAAACCCTAGCCAATTAAATTCTTGTAACCCTAACCCTTGAATGATCTTTCTGGAAACCTTTTGGTATCCTCCCATGTGAGGGAAACCTCATGGGTAATATTTAGGTTAATCTAAATTTGATCTTCTATGTTTTTCTTGTTATTATTGGCCAACAATTTACTTCCCTTTCATCCTGTGATCTTAACCTTTCATGATAGCCAAAAAGGGTTGAAACCCTAACTTCTTGGATATATGTTATTGACCCTGTTAATAGCGAATTAATGTGTTTTCCTTACAAGAATTGTAACATATCATCCTCTAGTTCTTTTTCCTTGATCATACTATGTTTTCTTCATGATCCATGATTTAACCTAATTAGGTTAACCTTTTTGTTCCTAAGTTGTAACTTGGAAACTTGATTTGGTTGGTGGTTTGATGTCCTCTATATACTAGGATGCTGCCATTGTAGTTTCACCCTTATTTTGTACCCTTTTGAACCACCAAATTCGGTTTCTTTTTCTAAAAATTCGGATTCTTGTAGGCCACTGTCTCTGTTGGTCGACTCATTGGTCGACTGGGGCAGTAGACCAATCAATCGACCAATGAGTACAGCAACCTCATTCTTGGTCTGTTTTGATTGATTTGATATCTTTCCTTTCTATGTATCTTTCTTAACATGTTGTATGCACTTGTTTAAGACTTTCTTCTCAGGTTTAGTCAAGGTCTTACTTGATTCCCTAAGTTCCTTTACGAGTTAGAAGGTAAGGACAGTTATTCTTTAATTACATAGATCGCAATCTCTGGTTTCTACCTTATGAAACTATGAGTTTACCTACTGTTGTTATACTTTATATTTCTAATTTACTACTGTGAGAACAGTAGCACTTGCTTATGTTTTCTTTTTATTATTTAAGCTTATGTGAATTGCTTATTACTATATTGTTTAACGATTAGATCATGACTGTATACTCTCTTGTATATGATGAACTGTTGATTGTGTATGTCATGTCTGATCTGAGATTGTGTCTGATTAGGTATGATTTGGGATTGAGAGGTGTCCTTTTGACACTTCTGTCCTTGGACAGTTTCGGAAATAGTATTGGATGTTTCCGAGTTGTCCATCGACGCTTTCCCGAATTATTGATTGTCATACCTAGGACTGTCTAGCAGTGTTTGGCTAAGATGTCCCCATTATATCAGACCCAAATCGGAAAGGTATTGAGATCGAACGACCCATGGCAGCAATGGGGATTCACGGGCGCTCAAGACTGGTAACCAACCCGTGAGAGGACGGGAATCACATTGTTGGGGGCCATGTATTGGAGGGTTGCATATGGCTAGACTTGGGCTCATGGGCGCTTAAGACCGGTGAGTTATATACGTGAGGGGACATGAGAGCTTCCCATTTACCATATGTGGATAACCAATAGGGTTGATGAGTCCGTAGTCTGGGACTATTAGGACTCTAGGGGAAAGGATACCGGAAAGGATCCCGAGAGGGGAGGAATGGAAGTATCTGGACCTGAGTTGATGTAACTGAGTAGATGACTTGCATTGGGCTAGGCTTTTACCCTGACATGCGCCAGTACTTAGACCAAATGGTGATGTGAGAGAGAGATGACTTAACCCCCAGCAATGGAATGTCCGAGAGGGATGCCAGACCCACTACCAACAGGAGCCATATGCGTGACCTACCCAAAGAAGTATTGTGCTATCACTTAAAGCATGTCTGCCAATAGAGACCAGCATACATAGAGTTTAGATGCATACATACATTATTTGTTTCATACTGCATTGCATCTTGCTATGTTCTACCACATGTATTTATGTTGTTATGGATTAACTACCTTACTGAGTTTCTTCGAAACTCATTCCTTTCTGTACATTGTTTTGTTAGACTATTCTACAGGTACTGACTACTATGAAGAACAATACACTGAAGCGCAAGCCGATGAAGCGTACTACACGCAAGGTGTTGGCAACAATCAAGATTACTCTGATGATCCCTCAGTTAATCAAGTTTCGTACTACGATTAGAGGCAACGTGGAATTGGAACATCTCAGTTGGATTGACGAAGTCCACTATTTTGAAGATGTCATCTATAGGATAGAAGACTCTTATGTTTAGTTTATCTTTCTTAGTTCCTTTGATTTAGTTGTTATTCCTTTTAGACTTACATACTACGTTCCACTGTATTTGTGGAGTGAGTTTCCGCCTCACTTTACTTCTTTTGATATCTACAGATATCTGGTATCATTTTCCGCACTCTGACTATATTGTTTATTCATTTCTTGTTTTGAACCTTTTCTATAATATTAAACCTTGATTTTTTTTCCTGTTTATGATTATGTGGGAGGATGATTTCCTCGATACTTGATCTTCGGGGTTGTGGATCACACTCTCGGGTATGCCAGTTAGGGTACCGGCTGGGAGGATGTGACAACTCGCTTCCGAGCGAGCCGGGTTCGTGAGGTAACTTGCTGAGGAAGAAAACTAAATCAACCACAAAGCACGCCCTAATCTAATATTTTTGGAGTAGGTTAATTAACCTAATGACGGCTAGCAGTTTCCGGCGGCTGTCTCTCATCACTATCATATGGATAACCTTCAGATAACAGTCGAGTTATCCTAGGAGTCCTCTACTAGACCAAACTAGTAGAAGTATATCACTCAACAAATCTATCTGTTAAGATCCAACGACAACCCAAAGAAGGCTTAAATACATCGAACAAAGAAGATTCGAAGGTACACTCTATATAAGACATTACCTCCCCACAAAGGAGGGACGGACGAAAACACTCAGATGCTTACTATCTGAATTGTATTCTTGTTATTCATTCCTTAGCTCTGTGCTCTAGCAGAGCCATTTGTGATTAAGTTCATCAATTGACTTAGCCTTCGGAGGTGGACTCCCGATCCCAACGGTCGGGCCACATCTGATGCTTTATTTTGCAGGTCATTCTCAGGAGATCTAAGGGCTGAGCAGATTTTGGACGCATCATTTGGCGCCGTCTGTGGGAAACATTTCAGAAAGCTATGGTGACTAGATCAGCGGCGATGAGCAGCAATGCCAACTACAATGAGATGTTGGCGTCCAAATTCCTGGAGTAAATAATCCAGACATTCCTCAGGGAAGTCGACCACTCGAGGTAGATGGTGGTCAAGGAGGTAATAATCCTCCAGATTAACTCCAGCATCAATTGGATCAACTAAAACTCTAGATGCTGGATATAAGTCAGGCGCTTCGTGCATTGACCAGACAGGTGGTGGTACCACCAGAGCCCGATCATCGTGATGAAGGAAGGCGCGCATCGCAGCTGGATCGGAGACTCTTTGACGAACAAAATGTCGGTCAAAACTTCCTTGAAGGCGACCGAATACCTAGGAGAACTGAAAATCTCCCTAGGCATGATGATTGGTTTGACGGACCACAAGGGAGTACTACTGATTCCAATACAAGGTTGGTTACAAGAGTGAGAACTCACTCACCAACTATTAGACATGTTGTTCGTGATGACGATCGTGCTTTTCGTGATAATGATCGCGTTGTTCGAGGCCGTGATCGTGTTGTTGAAGATCGATCGACACATATTGGTCAAGAATTGGCTAACATCAATCAAAAGCTTGGGCAATTGGCGAGAGGGAGGATAACTGATGATATCTATTCAGTTATTTGAAAGACTCCATTTGCCGAGCCCATTGCTGGATACCAGTTTCCTCACAATTTCCGTCTGCCAACCTTTTCTACGTTAGATGGCTCCGGAGATCCCACAGCCCACACCAGTTATTATCAACAAACTATGGCAGTCGCAGGTAATTCTGATGAGATTCTCTACAGGGTCTTTGGTTCATCTTTACAGAAATGGTTCTCGAACCTCCCATCGGGAAGGATCGTGAATTTCGACAAGTTGGCACGCAAATTTATAGGACATTTTCAGAGTGGAATCCAGATCAAGAAGACCGAGGAAACCTTGTTTACTATTAGACAAGGGAAGAGTAAATCGATTTGGGAATATCTGAAAAGATTCAACAGGGTTACAATGGAGATAGAGAATCTAGATGAGCAAGTAGCTAAAACTGCTTTGTTCACCGACCTCACTAATCGAAGACTCTTGGAGTTATTACTCCAAGATATGCCCACAACTTATGCTGAATTGGTACAGAGATGCCAAAAATAGGCGGAAGTCACGGAAATCTTAGACACCTGCCAGGGGGACAATAAAGCCTCCGCAAAAGAGCAAAAGGCTCCTGAGAATAAGCAGAAGCTGAAGCAGAATATTCGAGATCGAGTTGGAAAGCCTCATCAGGCGTGGCGGCAAAGATCTCCCGACAAAAGTGAGTACACTCCATTAAATACTCCTCGGGCTGATATTCTGAATATTATCAAAAAACGAAATATCTTGAAGTGGCCTCCGAAGCTTCCTACAAAACATGTGGAGCAGGATCGAGAAAGATATTGTCGATTCCACAAGGATTATGGCCATTATACTAATGATTGTAGACATTTGAAGGCGGATATCGAAAGATTGATATCCCAAGGACATTTGTCCAGTTTAGTAAACAGAAGACGAGAGGAACCACGTGATGCAGCAGTAAAAAGGGACCGTTCTGTTAGCCCAGATCAACTGAAGGAGGTTCATAAATCTAAGAAGGGTAAAGAGGTGATTGATGCTACTTGGTCACCGATCCTTACAATCCTTGGAGGTCCTGAGCCTGAATCACTCCGGAGGTTGAAAGAAAAATCCAAATTTGTTGAAACCGGAGAGACGCAGAAGCGTAAGAGACCAAATGGTGAGGGTTCGATCACCTTTGGAGAAGAAGATGAAAGAGGCGTTTGTCTGCCTCATGATGATGCCATAGTCATCAAGGTAGAGATTGCACGTCGCGAAGTACACAGGGTGTTAGTTGACACCGGATCTGCTACAAATCTTTTATCTTATGCAGCTTATCAAAACTTAAGCTAGATGAAGACTTGATGGAGCTATCATCCACGCATCTATATGGCTTTGCAGGTGATATGGAGAAAATATGATCGAACCTGGTTCATACTTGGTTTGACCCTCGACCCCGGTCTAGATGAAGGGAATTGACTCGTTTCCGAGCGAGCCGGGTCTAGGAGATAGCTTGCTGAGGAAGAAAACTAAATCAGCCACAGGCACGCCCTAATCCGACTTTTGGATTAGGTTAATTACCCTAATCATGGCAGACACAACTTGGCGGCTGTCACTTATCACTGTTGAAGGGATAATCATCAAATAACCACGAGATTATCCTAGGAGTCCTCTACTAGTTCAAACTAGTAGAAGTCTATCGCTCAACGGATCTAACAGTTAGAATCCAACGACTATCCGAAGAAGGCTCAAATGCATCCAAAAAAGAAGATTCGAAGGTACACTCTATATAAACCTTACTTACCTGCAAGGTAGGGGAGGACACTAGATCCATACACCTTTGGACGTAAACACTCATATGCTTACGATCTAGATCATATTCTAGTTATTCATTCCTTAGCTCTGTGTGTCTAGCAGAGCCGTTTGTGATTAAGTTCATCAATTGACTTAACCTTCGGAGGTGGATTCCCGACCCCAGCGGTCAGACCACATCTGACGCTTTCGTTTTGCAGGTCATTCCTAAGAGATCTAAGGGCTGAGCAGATTTTGGACGCCATCATTTGGCGCCGTCTGTGGGAAAGATTCAGAAAGCTATGGTGACTAGATCAGCAGCAGCCGTAGCAGCAGTTGCAGCACAACGCGATACTGGTGTCCAAATTCCTGGAGAAAATAATCCAGACATTCCTCAGGGAAGTTTACCACCTCTCGAAGTAGATGGCGATCAAGGGGGACACGATCCTCTAGAGACACGATCCAACTTTTGGAAGTGAGTCAAGCACTCCGCGTGCTAACCAGACGAGTGGTATTACCACAAGAACCTGACATCGCAATGCGGGGAGGCATGCATTAGCACGGGATCCGAGATTTATTGAAGATCGAAATATCGGTCAGAACTTTCGTGAAGGTGACAGAATGCCTAGGAGAGTCGACGATCTACCTAGGCGGGATGATCGGTTTGACAGACCACAAGAAAGTACAACCGATTCAAATATAAGGTTGGATACAGGAGTGAAAACTCAATCACCAACCGTTAGATGAGCTGCTCGTGATGATCGAGCAGTTCGTGATGAGTGGAATGTTCGTGACGAGCAGGTCTTTCGTGATGACCAAGTAGCTCATGATGATCGTCTTGTTCGAGGTCGTGATCGTGTTGCAGAAGATCATTCAACTCATATCGGTTAGGAATTGGCCAATATTAATGTGAAATCCAGCCCAAACCTAGCCAGGACACCCTATCTATTTTGGGTGAAGAAAGGTTAGTTTAATGTTACACCTTGAAGTTAGACCTTGATTTCAGTGTTCTATCTCCTTCTTCTCTCTTTTCTTCTTCTTACTCTTCTATCTTGATGTTTTGATTGTGGAGAAGGTGTTACACTACTATAACTACCTATTCTCTAATCTCCTTATGTCTTAGAGTGAACTCCCAATCACTCTAGGCATTCCTTGAAACCACATGGTGAATCTCCTCAATTCTTCACTGATTTTGGTTGAGTTTTGGACAGCATGATCATTCTACTGTAGCTTCTTTTCTAATTAATGTTTAACATGTTTGATCTTAGCCTTACTGCTGTTCTAATGTATTTCATCTCTTTGAATCAATTCCCCTTTCTTTCTAGCCATTTTAGCCTTCTATGTTGACCATTGATATAAGCATTCTAGTAAGTTTCCATTTTTGATTCCTCTCATTCTAGGATTAGTATTCTTTTGATTTTCTATTTATTTATTCTTGCCTCTGATATGTTCTTGATATTCCATTAGAGAGAAGCCTTGTTCTCTCTAATTCTTCCCTTGAATCCATGGTGAGTTTGCTAGGAGAACCATGTTGTTTCCAATTTAGAAACTCATGTTCCCAATTTATAAAGTACTGATTTTTGGACCATGGATGATGTCAAATTCATGCTAGATAGTCTTAGTATGTTTGTGTGAAGTTCCCTTTCGAATTTCGGATCAATCGGACTTCAAACGAAGAAGTTATGACCAAAACAAAGGCAATCTGCCTTCTTGTGTCTCCATTGGTCGATCGGTGGGCCGATAGACCAATCCAATCGACCAATGAGATCTGTTTTCCAGATTTAGGTCTTTGTTGCTCTATTTAAGTCCAATCTCGGGATTAGTTCGTCTCCTCTGCCTCCTAAGCCTCTGGAACGAGTTAGAACTCCATTCTAATCAATTTCCTTGCATCCTTGGTTGATCCCTCGCAAGAACTCAAGTAATCTTCTTCCTCTTACATCAAAGGTATGTCTACACTCTCTTCTTCTTCTCCATCTCTGTTTTTGTTTCCTTTTTGGGCTGACATAGTAGAGAAGATGCTGCATTCTCTGTTGCAAACATCTCTCTACTCATCCCTCATGATCTTCCTAAGGATTAATGGCTAATGCGATGATCTTAACCATGATCATTGCAAGCTTTTGAAGGAATCATGATTCTAAATCATGATCTTGTCTTTGTTCATCTTTTGATTCAAATTCTGATCTTCTTAGATCTGTTTTATTGATCATATTAGTAGTCAATCGCTGTGTTTTCTTTACAAGAGTTGTAACCTGTCAATCTTTAGTTACTGATACATTTATGGTAAGCTTTGTTTCCTTATTTAGATTCATGTTCTTCAGTCTTAGATCTATTTTTCTTGAAGATCTATGCATGCTTTTCATGATTTCTTTATCACAATCAATGATCCATCATCCTATCGTTCTTGTCCATGATTGTTACTATGAATTCTTCAAGAACCATGATTGATCTAATTATGGTAACTTTTGTTTCCTAATTAGTAACTTGAAGACTTGATTTGATTAGTGTTTTGAAGTCCTCTATATACTAGGATACTTTCATAGTAGTTTCCCCCTTGTTTGGTACCCTTTTGAACCACCAAATTCGGTTCTTTATTCTTAAAACTCTGATTTTGTAGGCCACTGTCTCTGTTGGTCGACTGATTGGTCAATCGAGACAGAGAGACCAATCCAATCGACCAATGAGTACAAGAACTCCAGATTTGGTCTGTTTTGGATGTTTTGATATCTTTCCTTCTAGGTTTCTTTCCTAATATGATATATATACTTGTTTAGGACCTTCTTGCCAAGTTTGGGAAGATTCTCCTTGATCCTTGGAGATTCTCTTCAAGTTATATAAGGTAAGGATGGTTACTTCTATAATAGCATAGATTGTGTGATTTTAGTTTCTATATTAGAATCTTTTGGATTTGTTACCATAATTAGATTCTTTTATGAATATATTACTGCTGTATTTACTTCAATTACAGTAGCATTATTTACTTGCTTTCTTTAGTTTATGAATGTCTTTATTTGTCAACTGTATATGAGATGAATCTTATTATGGTATATTTTCTATATACTGTAAATGTGTATGATATGATTGATTTGTGATTGTGATTGATTAAGTATGGTTCGGGACTTCTGTCCTTGGACAACTACGGGAATATTATGGGATGTTTCCGGAGATGCCCTCTGGACACCTTCCTAAACTGTTGGACGACATATTTAGGACTATCTAGTAGTGTTTGGCTAGGATGTCCCGTTATGTCAAACCCTAATCGGAGGGGTATTGAGACCGAACGACCCGTGGTAGCAATGGGGATTTGTGGGCGCTCAAGACCGGTAACCAACCCGTGAGAGGACAGGAATCACATTGTGGGGGCCATTTATTGGAGGGTTGCATATGGATAGACTTGGGCTCACGGGCGCTTAAGACCGGTAACCAACCCGTGAGAGGACGTGAGAGCTTCCCGTTTACCATATGTGGATGACCTATAGGGTTGATGAGTCCGTAGTCAGGGACTATGAGGACTCTAGTGTGAAGGATACCGGAAAGGATCACCAGGGGCGATGAATGGACGTATCTGGATCTGACTTGATGTAGCTGAGTAGAAGACTTGCATTTGGCTAGGCTTTAACCCTGACATGCGCCAGTACTTAGACCAAACGGTGATGTGAGAGAGCGGTGACCTATACCCCCAGCCATGGAATGTCCCGAGGGATGCCGGACCCACTACCAAAAGGCATTGTGTGATTGACCTACCCAAAGAAGTATGGTGCTATGACTTAAAGCATGTCTGCCAATAGAGACTAGCATACATAGAGTTAGATTCATACATTTATTGTTTGTCTCATACCATATTGCATTTATGTTTGTTTTGAAATCCTACCATTTATGTTATTATGCATTTAACTGCCTTACTGGGTTTCTTTCGAAACTCACTCCTTTTGTACCATATCTGTTGTTAGACTTCTCTGCAGGTTTGGAATATGATGACGGTCCATATAAGGAAGGGCAAGGTGAAGAAGATGAAGACTAAAGATGAAGAAGAGCCGACTGAAGATGTGGATTAGATTTCTCTTGTTTCTTTTAGACTTATCTTTTACTTTACTTGTATTAGCTTAGAGCTTTACTTAGATTTCGATCTACCTTCCGTATATGTTGTGGAGTATATTTCCGCTATACTCTACAATTGTCTTTTGATTTGGTATCATGTTTTCGCACTCTGATATTCTTAGTGATTCTTTTGAGATCTTTTCTTGAATTTTATTATTAACTTATTAGAATACAATGATTTGTTCTTGCTTTTGATTATGTTATTGTGCGAAATGGATATGATCGTTCCTAAACTTGATCTTTTGGGCTGTGGATCACACTCTCGGGTATGCCAGTTAGGGTACCGGCTGGGAGGATGTGACAATTAATCAGAAGCTGGGACAATTGGCTAGAGGAAGGATAACTGATGATATCTATTCCGTTATTCGAAAGACTCCTTTTGCCGAGCCAATTGGGGAATATCAGTTTCCTCACAATTTCCTTTTGCCGACTTTTTCTACATTCGATGGCTCCGGAGATCCTACGGCCCACATCGGTTATTATCAGCAGACTATGGCAGTTGCAGATAATTTTGATGAAATTCTCTGCAGGGTTTTTGGTTCATCTTTAACTGGAGCGGCGCAAGTGGTTTTCGAACCTCCCATCTGGAATGATCGTAAATTTTGATTAGTTGGCACGCAAATTCATAGGGCGATTCCAGAGTAAAATCCAGGTCAAGAAGACGGAGGAAACCTTGTTTACCATTAGACAAGGAAAGAGCGAATTGATCAGAGAATATCTGAAAAGATTCAATAGAGTTACAATGGAGATAGAGAATCTGGATAAGCAAGTAGCTAAAACTGCTTTGTTCACTGGACTCACTAACTGAAGACTCTTGGAGTTATTACTTCAGGATATGCCTACAACCTATGCTGAGTTGGTGCAGAGATGCCAAAAGCAGGCGGAAGTCATGGAGATCCTAGATGCACGCCAGGGGGACAATAAAGCCTCCACCAAAGAACAAAAGGCTCCTGAGAACAAGCAGAATGTTCAAGATCGAGTTGGAAAGCCTCAGGCATGGCGGCAGAGATCTCCCGGTAAAAGTGAGTATACTCCATTAAATACTCCTCGTGCTAATATTTTGAATATCATTAAGAAGCGAAATATTTTGAAATGGCCCCCAAAGATTCCTTTGAGGCCTGGAGAGCAGCAGGATCAAGAAAAATATTGTCGTTTCCACAAGGATTATGGTCATTGTACAAATGACTGTCGTCATTTGAAGGCAGATATTGAGAGATTGATATCTCAGGGACATTTGTCCAATTTTGTTAATAGAAGAAGAGCGGAGCCACGTGAAGTTGGCCCCAAAAGGGATCGTTCGGTTAGCTCAGAACAACCGAAGGAGGCTCCGAAATCTAAAAAGGGTAAGGAGGTGATCGATGCTACTCGATCGCCGATGCTTACCATATTTGGAGGCCCCGAACTCGAATCACTGCGGAGGTTGAAGGCAAAATCCAATTTTGTTGGGACCGGAGAAACGCAGAAGCGTAAGAGGCCAAATGGTGAAGATTCTATTACCTTTGGCGAAGAAGACGAAAGAGGCGTTTGTCTACCTCATGATGATGCCATAGCCATCAAGGTAGAAATTGCGTGCCGGGAAATACATAGAGTTTTGGTTGATACAGGGTCTGTAGCTAACCTAATATCTTATGAAGTGTATCAAAAGCTTAAGGTGGATGAAGACTTGATGGAGCCGTCATCCACACATTTATATGGCTTTGCAGGATCGTCGGCAATTGTGGAGGGATCTGTCCAGTTGGACCTATCGATTTGGAGTTTTCACAAAGAAACTACCGTCCAAATAAATTTTTTGGTGGTTCGGGAACTTCCAGCTTACAATGTTATCCTCGGACGGCCATCTTTGTCCAAGTTAGGTGCTATTGTTTTGACGAAGCACCTGAAGATAAAATTCCCGATTGAGATGGGAATTGGTCAAGTTTCATCTGACCAGAGGATCTCTCGGCAATGTTATGTTGCCTATTTGAAGGACAAGGAGGGCCCAAGGAAGGTGACTGCCCTACCAATAGAAGTTCGAGATGATCGGGAAGAAGCAGAAATGCAAAGGCCTGAACCGGTAGAAAAGCTAGAGCAACTCCAGTTGTTTACGGATAACACAGAAAGGATTACCTATATTGGGTCTGAGCAACTGGAGGAGTTCAAAGAAGAGTTGAAGTTTTTTCTTCAACAAAATAGCGACGTATTCGCATGGTCTGCCGAAGACATGCCAGGAATCGATCGGATCATGCAGGGAGCATAAACTCGGATAGATCCAAAGGTGAAACCAGTTATCCAGAAAAGGAGAAATTTCTCCATAGAAAAGTATGAAGCCGTTCGGGGCGAAGTAGAAAAACTGAAGAGTTCTGGTTTCATAGAACCAATTGAATGCCCAATTTGGTTGGCCAATGTAGTGATGGTCAAAAAGTTGAATGGGAAGTTGACTATGTGTACATAATACACAGACCTCAACAAGGCTTGCCCTAAAGATTGCTATCCGTTGCCACTGATTGACCTCTTGATAGATGCAACTGCAGGATATGTGTCACATCCCGCCCTAAATCCACCCAAGGGGTACCCTATCTGGGTTACTCAGGAGTGATCCACAGCCCAACAGATCCAGTTTAGGAACGATCATATCCACTTATCACAATAATATAATCAAAAGCAAGAACAATTCTTTGTATTCAAATAATTTAATAATAAAATCAATAAAGGATCTCAGAAGCTTTCACAAATAACATCAGAGTGCATAAATGATTCAAATAGGATAAACAGTCAAGTGTGGAAAGGAGGGAGGAAACCCATCCTATAATAATAGCGGAAGGTAGATTGACTAAAATTAAGGTTAAGATTACAACCAGATCTCCAAAGGAGGGAAATAACAAGGTAAGCGACTAAGTTATAGTTTCTTCTAACTTATACAATGTCTCCTCAATAACATAATCATAAGAAACTAAACTAGGTCGGATCTACTCCTGACAAATATGAGTCTTGAACTGATAGCCTTCACCGATGTAGTCACCATAGCCAAAGTGGTATGAGTCACCAACTTAATCTTCAAAGTGTTGACCGTCACAGTCAACAGTAGTAGTACCTGCAGAAAGTCTAACAAATATGTTGCAAAAAGGAGTGAGTTCAAAAGAACTCAGCAAGGAAAGTTATTCCATAATAACATAAATCATATGATACACAGCATAGCATGATGCAATATGATATGAGACATATGATGCAAACATGAATCTAACTCTAAGTATGTTGGTCTCTATGGTAGACATGCTTTAAGTCATAGCACCATACTTCTTTAGGTAGTCTCAGTCACTCATCACAGGGGGGAATTGGGTCCTGCATCCCTCTCGGACAAATCCATGGTTGGAGGTTTCAGTCACCACTCCCTCACATCACCATTTGGTCTAAGTATTGGTGCACATCAAGGTAAAGTATAGCCCAATGCAAGTCATCTACTTAGTCATATCATGTCAGTTCCAGATACGTCCATTCCTCCCCTCTCGGGATCCTTTCCGGTATCCTTCACACTAGAGTCACGGATATTACTCACCGGACTCATCAACCCTATTGGTCATCCACAAATAGTAGACGGGAAGCTCTCACGTCCCCTCACGGATCATTTCACCAGTCTTGAGCACCTGTGAGCCCAAGTCTAGCCATTTGCAACCCTACCAATAAATGGCCCCTTTCAGGTATCCGCAATGCAATTTATGTCCTCTCATGGGATGGTTACAAGTCTTGAGCGCCCACAAATCCACACTACTACCACGGGTCGTTCGGTCTCAATGCCCTTTCGATTCGGGTCTGATATGACAGGGGCATCCTAGCCATACATCTAGACAAGTCCTATGTATGTCATCCAATGATCCAGGAAAGCGCCGATGGGCATCTTCAGAGAACATCCCATACTATTCCCTCCGATGTCCAAGGACAGAAGTACCAGTAGGGCACTCCCCAATCCCAAATCATACCTAAGCAATCACATGCTTATTTCCATCCATTACATATCAACAATACATTATCATATTGAAAACATGTCATAACATCTCATAATACAGTGTATAAATAAATGACAAGAATAAGTAAACATGATAAACCAAGTAATTAAGCATGGTGCTACTGTCATAAGGTAACTACAGTAGTCATGTGATGTCTAAAATCAACTAAATAAGTTAAGTCTACTAAGTTACCAACAACAGGTAAAAGTCATACGAGTCTATGTTATATGGCAATAACTGTCCTTACCTCAAATTGTGAAGCAGATGATCCGAAGTCAAAAGAGAATGGTCCAATTATAGTCTTAAAGCCCTAAACAAACATACATGAAGGATTAGAGAAGAAATCAAAACAATCGGAGATCGAACGGATCAAAACTAGGCAAAAGTTTTTGACAGCAACCTTGTTGGTCGATACATTGGGTCGATAGTATCGACCAACAAGCATCAACCAAAAGAGTCTTGGACAGCAAGCTGGCTTTTTTGGGTTTTGGCTCAAAATTGGTCTTTCGGGTCTCGGATTGATACGAAACTTGGGGAACAGTTCAAACACAATATAAAGACACTAATTATCAAAGAATTAACATCATCCAATGCTCAAATTAGAAATCCCCAAATTGGCATATCAAGTTCAAGAGTTGTTAATCATGGCATTGGCTATTTCTTTGGGTTTTGGCTCAAAATTGGTCTTCTGGGTCTCGGATCGATATGAAACTTGGAGGGGATGCTAGGAATAGTAGCAGGAGACTACGTAGCAAGAATTAACATGATCCAATGGTCGAATTGAAAACCCCCAATTTGAGGTCCTAGGTTCAAACTTGCAAGAATCATGTTCTTCAATGAAATCAATTGCAATTGCAAGAGAACTTAGGAATTTAATCAATAGAATATAGACAATTACTAACATATAATCAGACCTATTTGCTAAAGAAAATCAGATTAAGAAGATGAACTCATGTTTCCATGAAGAGGAAATCAAAATAAGAAAGCAAGGACATCAAGTATAAGAAACATAGCATGGAAAGAATGAAGAGAGGTTTAATCAACCCAAGAGAGCTTGTAGAAGATGTGGTTGCAAGGTTGCAGCACCTTCTTCACGAACTCAGTAGCAAGAACAAGATAGGGCAGAAGTAGATTAGAGAGAGAGTGAGAGATTACATACCTTCGAGAAAAGATTAGAGAAGAGAGACAATGATTCTTGTAGAAAATCATCACCCAAGCCAAAGAGGAGGCTTAGAGGAGCTTTCCCACGTTCTTTGATGTTGAAATGAGTGAAATAATGATTTAGGTTCGAGGTTTCACATAAAAAGGAGAAAGGAATATCCAAAAAGCACCTTTTTCACGATTCTGGGCTTGTTGGTCGTTACCTTGGATTGATATTATCGACCAACAGGTATCGACCAATAGGGTCTCAACAGAATTTTCAGGAATAGTTTAGCAACTTCGGACATGGATTCGGAGGGCTATATGAAGTCAAATTGAGTGGGGTTTTCTCCTACAATTTTATTCGTGATGTAACCAATTTCAACTCAATCAATGCAATTATTGGTTTTCAACAATTATCTTTTGATTGGGGGGCATCATACACCACACTCAAGAACAGATCCAGCTACAAGGCATCGGATGAAAATCCGTGTGGGTCCTTCAACACTTTTGGAATTTCTTAAGTCAAGGCATCGGATGAAAGTCCGAGTGAGTTCCTTCCACAAGGCATTGGTTTAAAAACCGAGTGAGTTCCTTCTTAGACTTATTGAATTTCCGAAATGTCTCTTAGTAACAAATTCAAATAGAGTACAACCCGCTGTTCAAGTTAGTGAATTAGTAGAGTTATTTCATTATAAGTTGACCTAACAAACAAGAACGGAATCACGCTCTGTAGGATTTGAACCTACGACATTGGGTTTTGGAGACCCACGTTCTACCAAACTGAACTAAGAGCGCTTTCTTATCACAATAAAACTGTAAAGAAAAGGATTCTTTTTTCCCAATACACATTGCGTGCGTATAGTATCATCTAATGAAAGGTTATCTATGGCCAATTTTAATTGGCCTCAACTAATCCATCGTTATTGCCCAGAGGAGAAGTAATAAGTAGGGATGACATGATTTGAAGCATCGGTTTAAAACCCAAGTGAGTTCCTTCTCAGACTTATTGTATTTCTCCGGAAATCCTTAAGTAAAGGCATCGGTTTAAAACCCGAGTGAGTTCCTTCTCATACTTATTGTATTTCTCCGGAAATCCTTAAGTAAAGCCATTGGTTTAAAACCCGAGTGAGTTCCTTCTCAGACTTATTGTATTTCTCCGGAAATCCTTAAGTAAAGGCATCGGTTTAAAACCCGAGTGAGTTCCTTCTCAGACTTATTGTATTTCTCAGGAAATCTTTAAGTAAAGGCATTGTTCTGAACAAATAAGACCTAGTGCAACAGCGACTCAAGTGACTGGCAAAGTTCAAGATGAAGTTAATTTCTTATTTCTTCAAAAGACCGGAAGGGGCCAACCTTTACATCAAACATACACATGAGATTACAAGAGTTGAGATACAATCTTCGTTCGGTCAAAAAAGAAAGTCATCATCGGTGATCATTAAGACATCAAACAAGATCGGAACAGCTTTGCCAGAACAAACACAAGAGTCAAGAAACAACACGGATTCAAAAAGAAGAAGAGGAAGAACGGGGATCACAAAAGCATTTTAGTATGTACAAAATCCTCCGCAATTCCATACTCTTTATCTAGCTTGAACAGAAGAAGTATGGTCCTTGATCAAACTTGCATTCAGGGCAAGCTCTTCATAACTGAATCCTTTCAGGGGAGAATAAACAGGAGAATCCTCGAGATAATGCATAATATCCAGATTCGAAGGCGGAGGGTCGATCTTATCCTTGGTCCAGTCAGGGAAAGGAAGACCCGGCTTGGCAAACACTTCAGGATGACAATCAGCGCTGTAGGGAGTCGTATCAAAATGAGGATCTTTCCTTAGTATTGATTCCCATACTTCGTTCTCACCATCCCGGTACGCCTGTAAGTTATAAGCATTCAGCATGTCAACAAAGGGCTTACTATGTAAATACTTGAAGATGCAAGCTTTGTGAAAGTCAGTTGGAAGGGATTTGGGCAAGGAAATGACAGCTTGCCTTTGAGGTAACACATCAGATCCTTTGGCCCCTGACTTTCCTGCTTCTCACTCCAGTCGTGAGATCTTCTCCCTGGCATCATCCAAGTCTGAACGGAAATGCTCAATCACAGAGTTCTTTTCTCCTGCAACCTCCTAAGCTAATTTCCTAAGGCGAGCAATCTCAACATCTTTGGCTTTGGAGTCTTCCCGAAGCATGGAAACTTCATTACTCTGTTTACTGAGTCTAGAGGCTGCTTCCACTTGGTTGTGGAAGTTCCCAGTGAGACTCCCGCAAACGACTTCCGAGTTAGTCAGGAGCAAAAGAACAACCTTCAGCATCAAAAGATAATGAAGAAAAACTTACATCACTAATGACTTCATAAAGTCATCCTCTGGAAGTTTGGAAAGAACTCTTGTCACATCCCCCCAGCCGGTACCCTAACTGGCATACCCAGGAGTGTGATCCACAGCCCCAAAGATCAAGTATCGAGGAAATCATCCTCCCACATATACAATAACATAATCATAAACAGGAAATAATCAAGGTTTAAATATTATAAACAAAAGGTTTAACTCAAGAAATGAATAAATATTATAATCAGAGTGCGGAAAATGATACCAGATATCCGAAGATATCAAAAGAAGTAAAGTGAGGCGGAAACTCACTCCACAAACATAGCGGAACGCAGTATGAAAGTCAAAAAGGAAATTACAACTGAAACAAATGTACTAAGAAATAAACTAGGAATAAGAGTCTTCTAGGACAACTCACGACTTACCGAATAGAGGATGATCCGCGGGATGGTTCTAGGATTGTCATGGATTCTATGGTTGGAGGCAGAGCAATCAGCTTCACTACTAGGACAACTCACGACGACAACTTCCAACTCAAGATCCAACTCACGACTCACAACACAAACACAATACTTAAAACTAACAACTTAACTCTAACCATGACTACAACCCAAGTACAAGTCATAAATTTTTAATTATTGTGTATTATTCGACCAAGATGTAGTATGCTTCATTTATTCAAGTTTCTAATCCAAGTTTTCTATTATTCACTTTCTAAGAAAATTTGAGTCACTTCTGGGTCTATGACTCAAGGATGCTTTATTACTGTGTCCCATGATTATGATTGTCTGAAAACTTGGGCTCTGATACCATCTGTCACATCCCGCCCTAAATCCACCAAGGGGATACCCTATCTGGATTACCCGGGGAGTGAATTACAGTCCCGCCGATCAAGTTTAGGAACGATCATAGTCACTTAGCACAATAATATAATCAAAAGCAAGAACAATTCCTTGTATCCAAATAATTTAATAATAAAAGTCGAGAAAGTACCTCAGAAGGATTCACGAATAACATCAGAGTGCGGAAAGGATTTCATTAGAATAAACAATCAAGTGTGAAAAGGAGGGAGGAAACCCGTCCTATAATATTAGTGGAAGGTAGATCGATTTAAAATTTAGGTTTACAACCGGTTCCCAAAATGACAAGGGAACA
The DNA here is from genome assembly GCF_041222555.1 of Hakea prostrata. NCBI lineage: Eukaryota > Viridiplantae > Streptophyta > Magnoliopsida > Proteales > Proteaceae > Hakea > Hakea prostrata. Next base: position 22,714,500 of record NC_142609.1, on the reverse strand, counting down.
AACTAAACTACGGTCTCAACGAATCAAATAAAAAGGTTAAAAGAAAATGGGACGATATCCCAATACTTGCACACAAGTGCAAGGACAACTTACTCAAGATAAGTCCCAATCTCGGACTAGCTAGTCTTCACCAACTTGTACACCGTGACCGGGAGGGTCAGGGGTCATCAACTTGGTCTTGAGTGTTGACCATCATAGTCAGCAAAAAAAAAAACAAAAATGTTACAAAAGGAGTGAGTTCAAAAGAACTACGCAAAATGAAGTATTTGACAATAACATAGATACATGATACAAAACAGCGCATCATGCAATATGATATTAAACACATGATGCAATTATGATTCTAACTCTATATTTAGCTAGTCTATAGGGTAGACATGCTTTAAGTCATACACCATACTTCTTTGGGTTTTTCAGTCCTCCCCCTCAATCATACAAGATATCTTGGAGTGCAAGGGGAAGTTTGGTAAAGTCATCTCAAAAAAAGAACCATGGTAGGGGAATTAGTCCACCGCTCTCTCACATCACCGTTTGGTATAAGTACTGAGCGCATGTCACGAAGAAAAGCCCTGGCCAATACAAGTCATCTGGTCGGCGTATCGACTCAGTTCCAGCATTACGTCCATTCCTACTTCAGCGATCCCCTTTCAATTATCCTTCACACCTAGAGTCAGCGTAATCCAAGCTTACGGACTCATCAACCCTATTAATCATCAACAAAATAGTAAGCAGGGAAGCTCTCAGTCCTCTCACGGATTGGATTGCAGTCTTGAGTGCCCGTGAGCCCAAGTCTAGCCATTTACTAACCCTACCAATAAATGGCCCACTTCCAGTATCCGTAGCATAGTTTTTATGTCCCCGGATTGGTTACCGACCTAGAGCGCCCATCAAACCATACACTACCACGAATCGTTCGGTCTCAATGCCCTTCGATTCGGGTCTGATACGACGGGGATATCCTAGCCATACATCTAGACAAGTCCTATGTATGTCATCCAACGATCCGGGAGAGGCGTCGATGGGCATCTTGGAGAGCATCCCATACTATTCCCTCGAGATGTCCAAGGACGAAAGTGCAGTGGGCCTCCCCAATCCCAAATCATACCTAAGCAATCACATGCTTATTTCCATCCATTACATATCAATATTTGTTAATTATATTACCAGCTTATGTCATAACATCTCATAATACAATGTATAAATAAATGAC